>NC_142526.1:20233573-20288573 GCF_964205215.1 Stylophora pistillata
AGGAACCGAGTAAGCGATGTGGCGAAAATGAAATATGGAGTTCAGGCAAACTTCGCGGCAGTTACCATAAGGACTAACGGATCACGTAAGTCAGTATACAGATTAAATAGAATATCATACAAACCCTTACCACTTATTTCTCAAAAATAGTACTTAGGTAGAGTCAGGGCTGTTTCCCCTATAATTTTTGCAAAAAGCTTTGTCTGAATCAATGAAGCTAAAAACAAGGTTTGGTTTACTTAACGGAGCACTTAAATTATTCCCGGCAATGATAGAAGATGTAGTAAGTCTGAAGCGGAACGATATGAAATATTCTTAATGCAGATTAACGTTATTCCACAGTCTAGCTATTTTAGTGCCTAAAGTGACCTACGGCCTTCCTCATGAGGATTTGACCAATCATGCCCAAACATTTAAATGCTCAAAGCGGTGTTTGCGTAAATTATCGTTTCCCTGAAAACCAAGTTTAAACTTAGCGTTTGACTTCTGGTCTTGTAATAGCTTCGTATTTTGGTAAAATTTGTGATTTTGTTTAATCAAGTTGAAAATTCACACCAAGATAACCAATGACTTTATTTTTGCGTGACGTGGTAACTCGTAACCGAAACTAATTAAACACTACACCAATGGCTTTTCTGTTCCATGTGTAAATTCTGACACAAATACGTTTTCGCGCTTCCCTTCGGACTCAATGTGGAAAAAATGCTCCGAGCGAGACAGGCGTATTCGATCCCTTTTGACCCTATTTATTTCTGCACAGAGATTATGAGCTAAATGTTTATGAGGGTTAATTGGAGTGTCGTGGTTCATGACTGCTTATTTATTTCTGTTTAACAAACTAGTTCCAGGGAAGCCGACTCTGTCAGTTGAACAACCAGAAAAGGCTGTTCTTGTATCTTGGACTCTGAAGGAAAAGAACGGCGTCATCAAAGAGTATCACGTGGCTTATATAGGTGAAGATGATTCGAAAGAAACCAAGACTCTTATCACTAACAAAATGGAGGCGCAGTTTGATTTGAGGGCGGGAAAAACTTATGAATTTCAGGTAGACCAACTTCATCGAAAGTTTTGAATTAACTTTAGCATCAGTAGACGTCACTCCTTATGCTCTTGAGAAAGAAACCTCGTGAATGAATACTGTGCTTTTACCTCCCTAGGTAATTGCTATAAATGACATCGGTAAAGGCCCTGCAGGGATCAAGACGTACACGCTGAGAAAAGGTTAGTTTGTTTACCGTTGTTAAGTCAGTCTGCTGTAAGATTGGCATTATTGAACTATCAACTAATGTATTCTAGTTTTCACATTTTCCTTCAAACTATTTCCGTGACTGAAATGGAATATCAAATCTGCTAAAATGGGAATAGAGCTCTGTCAAGTTTATATTTCATACGCTGGACTACGATGACAGCAAAGAGGTCTAGGAGCAGGCCACTAGAGCCTTAACGTAAGAAAACTTTGTCACGAGTCTTTAACAGTTTAATAGACGGGAAAGATTGTAATGACATTGCTGGTATAGAAAACCAATCAAGGTGTAAGGATTAACCAAAATGGAATGAAGATGGTTAAGGATTAAGAAGATTACCACAGCTTGTGAATGAAAAATTTTAGGAATTGTCCTTCGAATTTCTTTTTTTTTTTTTCGCCGTGAGGCGTAAACCGGGAAATGGCTGCTTAGAGCGAGAATGAATGGGAAAAAAAGGTAAAAATAATGACAGAAACGTGAGGGAAGTAGTTTGATAGAAAAGTGATAGGGTGGAAAATGTAAAATTGTGTCAATAGAAACCAATTAGTGAATTCTAGCTAATTTTCTCTGATTGAAAATAAATAGTGTTTGGTTGCTCAGGAAATTTCCTTTTTCAAATGTTGAGTAATTACTGTCGTGTTGCAGATAACTCGAAGAAAAAACGGCTTATTGTTTACACAGCTGGAGGAGGAGGAGCACTGCTACTTATTATACTGGTAGTGGCCATTGTTGTCTTTGTCGTGTCACGTAGGTGAGCCTTTGGGCGAACATGAGGAATTTTTTAATTCAGCTTTAAGATCAGGTCTTGATTTGAGTCAAATGGGAGCGAAACTGCATCTTTTTATCTAAAGAAAGATGATACATTTATTTGTGTTTAACTAGGAGAAGTAAAAAGAGTGCAGAGCAAGCCTACATGGAGGCCCTTCAGCAAGGTAAGACTGGTATTGCTAGCGTTATATCACGAAATCTGCAGTCTGATTGGTTTAGTTATTCACTATTTATCACCTAATAGACAGCGAGTTAAGTGTGCGGCTGTGAACAAAATAAAATACAATCATAAACCTGTCTCTTCGATTAGGTTTGAACGATAAGTAAATTTACATTCTTACAACAAAAACATTTTCATCAATTATTACCAATAATAATCTTGTGAAATGTTTCTGTTGTTTCGGAGAATTATCATTTTAATATTAATGGCCATGTGATTTACAGAGTTTGTACATTTTCTATTGATATGATTAACGTTAGACGCATAACCGTATATGCATGTTCATAATCAGCTAAGTGATTGCAAATAAATATACGCTTCCGCTCTCTTCTCTCTCGCTACTGCTACTCTGTCGGAGCTACTTATATAAATGGAGCCGTGCAGTTATGATTTAACCAAAGGTAATATTCAAAGCAGACACTTTTAGGCAGTGTTGGCCCTTCATGCATAGAAATGACATTACTTTCTTATATTTGAATACCGTATTTGAGATGTTAGATTTAAAGGTGTGATGTAATTTAATAGTTCGTGAAACTTTACTTCTTTAGGAAGTGAACTTCAAACCACGAATCCCCGAGACCAGCGAACCTATATCGACCCTAACGACTACATCGACTTGCAAGAACTTTTGACATCATTCGCGACTGAAAGAAAAAGAAAAGACATTAAACTTGAAGGAGTTATCGGAACAGGTAGATATGTTGATACCTACAGGTGATCATCTTTAGCTTTTGCGCAGCTGTTATATATTTGTCACATATGTATCCGCTTTCAATTATTGTTTTGTTTTTAAGGGGAGTTTGCGGATGTTTACAAAGGAATATTGAAATTTCGTGAAGGCAAGGAGGTGGTTGCTGTCAAAGTCTTGAGGGTCAGTTCAGTCACGAAATGCTTATAAGAATTATACCTTATGTCATTCAGTCAGACCCACCCAACAATAGCTTTTGTCGGATACGCGTAGCTTTGCACCACTGATTTAGAACTCTTAATGGGATAATTCATCCCATATAGATAGGGAGATTTATACATCCGGTATCGCTATGATGTTATAATAAATGCACTATTTTGCTGAAATGATATTCCTTTCTTTCCATATCAGCCTGGTTCCAGTGAGAAAAATGAAAAAGATTTTCTTTCCGAGGCGTCCCTTATGGGCCAGTTTGATCATCCAAATGTTATCCGCCTCATCGGAGTGGTGACACACAGTGAGTGGAGAACGTTAACTTGATAATTTGTGTCAAAGACTCGACAATCAAATCATGAAGCTACTTTATGTCTGCATTAAAACCAAAGACACACAGTTATTTGAGATGATTCCATATTTTAAAGTTGAATTAAGTTCTATGCTTTTAGGTAGACCAATGATGATTCTAACAGAATTCCTGGAGAGTGGATCATTGGATCACTTTTTAAAGGTTTCCTATTTACATCTAGTTTTCTGTACGCTTAGTAACGTTTCGTTAGCAATAGATAACAACAAGGAGTTGGTATCTGACCTCGTCTGGCGAGGGTTTAAGAATTTTCTCCCGTAAAGAACAAAAACAAGAACAGCTAATAACAACAACTCAGACTTAATCAAAAGACAGTACAAAAAAGATTGCATGGGTGACTTACGTTTGTAACTGCTCATTTTGTGTTATAAACACCTTTTGACTGTAACTGTAGTGTTCTAAAAGTAATAATAGTAATAATAATGATAATAACAATGAACAGGATAGTCCCTCAGGACATGAGTACTGTTATCAAAGGGTTCCTGTTTAAATGATAAAAATATAAGCAGAATAAAAACGAAAAGAGCATAAAATATGACTTTGACTAATCTACAGTCACTACGCCATGTAAAATAAAATTCATTAAGAGACTTCCGAAATAATATCCTACTGCTAATCTGCTTAGTTGTGGGTTCGAGCCCAAAACCGGACCAACACTCAAATAACTGAGGAGAATGTGCTGCCTTTGCTATGATATCTGCAAATGGTTAGACATTCTACTCTTCTCGGATTAGAACGAAAAACCGTAGGCCCCTTCTCCTGAATCTTCTCTGTACTGGTTACCAGGGGACATTAAGAGCCCACACATTTATCGCAAAGAGTAGGGGACTTAGCCCCCGGTGTTGTGGTCTGGCCTGTTTACTGAGATTGGGGGCATCTGTTAAAATTAGTCTTCACAAAAAATTGTAAATTGCTGCAAGCAGTCCAAAAAATCTGTAGTGCGCATTTGATCATATCCCAATGTTAATTTACGCAACGTAAATGTTAAATTGTTATTATTATTATGGTGAGTCGTACGTTTTATCTAAATCCTTTCACCCTTACATCTGTATGCATGTTCTTCATACTGCTCCTTTTATATTTCCTATGGTACTGACAAGGAAATTTTGTTTAACAATCATGAGATTCTTTAAATTAATGTTTGATTCAGCAGTGAGGCTGAGAAACTAGATCCCAGTCAACGTAAGACTTGGAGGGTTAAACGATTAACGGGTCGTCGGATTTCCTCATAGGAACGAAATGGTCAGCTGACAAGCCTTCAGTTGGTTGGAATGGCCAGAGGTGTGGCTAACGGAATGAAGTACCTGTCAGAATCAAATTTCATTCATAGGGTATATATTATCTTCATATTTTATTTTCATCGTTAATATAGTTGAAATTTACCTTTACACTTGTGTTTCTTAGTAATGGTACAAAAAAATTCGTGGTTGTTCGTCCGTTGTTTCCAGTTGGGTTTGGAGTTTGGAATCAGTAAACTTATTTAGAGGGAGGAAAAAAATAAAACCCGGTGACTGACACTATTCTATCAAAGAGGAGAACCAACCAAATATTTAATTCTCACAAGACATCAGCTGTAGGAGGACACGCGCGCCGCAGAAGTGTGAGATCAGCGTCCTTTCTAGGATCGTTGAATAGCCTCAGTTTCAATGAGATAACCTTCAAATAAAAGTGATGAATTCAAGGGCGTTATTCTTCAAGATCCAAACGCATGTGACGTTATTCTGCATTTATATGTTTTCAATTTTGCTGTTATAGCTAAAAATTGATTGAATATTAAAAAGTTGTTACTATGTTTGTCTTAACTTAGGATCTGGCAGCTCGCAATGTTCTTGTGGGTGAAAACATGTTGTGTAAAGTATCAGATTTTGGCCTTTCAAGAGAACTGGCTGACGACGATGAAGCACAAGCTGAATACACGACACAAGTAATTTTTGCCTTAAATCGACAATTACGTTAAGTTATACGCTAACGTTTATGAAAAGTGTCACGTAAAAAATGATGACAGAGACGATCACCTTTTCCTTTTTCACACTCTTGCCTCTCTTATGTGTAATTTATGCAACCCACTGAGCTGGCAGTATTCCACGCTCTTCTTTGTTTGCTTTCTGTTGAAGTGAAAGACTTCCTCAGATTTAAGACTGAAAAGCGCCCCTGAGATCAAATTTTTTTATTTCATTGTTTCCATTTCCTGGTGCATTGTCACTTTCTCACCTAACTTGCCCACTTCCAATCCGTTACGAGAGACAGAAGTGTTTGTATTTGGACCGTTCCATTCGAGATTTTGCAGCCGCCATTATTTGACTATGTTCCGAAGGTTCATCTGAAGGTTAGGTGTGATGTGAAAAAAGGTGACTCACAAGGTGCGGTCCCACTTTGTTCCCGGTGATCAGGTCTCCTGTTAATCTTATGTACCTTTTCCAACACGCTTTGCTAAAGGCGAGCGCAAAGCGAAGGTATAGAGTTTTAGTGAAAACACGTGACCTACATCCTTTTAAAATACATGTCTTTGTTTCAATTACTCTTAAGGGGGGCAAGATTCCAGTTCGTTGGACAGCCCCAGAGGCACTTCAGCATCGGACCTTCAGTTCAGCCAGTGATGTTTGGAGCTTCGGCATTCTAATGTGGGAGATCATGTCATATTGTGACAGACCTTACTGGAATTGGGACAATTTCGATGTAAGTGATCCCGCTTGATAACGAATATTTTCATGAACTGTGCAGAAAAGAGCCTAAAAGAATGATCGGTTCATAACAGCGGCAAGTTCTTATTGACGAGAACTTCAACTTACAAAGTTCGTAATTTTTGGACAGTGTCGGCGGTGGAGTCGCAAAAAACGGCACGGGACGGTCAAAACAAAGAAAACATAAACGACTTTTGCGAGTTTACGGTACTACAAACAGTTGCCTTTCTTTCTAGGCTCTTAAGATGAACAAGTTATTCTGGATTCTTAACAAAGAGAAATCTTTCTGTTCTATATTAAATCTTCTATTGATTAGGTTCGTTCGGTCAAGATGGCTGAACATTAGCCTCGTTCTGATGGACCTCAACTTAGTCCGGGTCCATAAAAAGGCAAAAATAGGACTTGGCCAATATCCAGCAATCTTGACCACACGTTTGGTCAATAACACGTATGTATTACATAGTGACTTTTTAAAGTAAATCTTATTAGATAAAAGTTATCATTTTTTCCAAGGTTATCAAGCGAGTGGAAACTGGATACAGATTACCAGCTCCACAGGTAAGTCTTGCAGTAACAAACGTGACTACTGAATATGACTTTTCCTTTACAGTAAAAACAAAGTAAATTTCATTGGGTTTTTGTCGTTATCATAACACCAACCTTTTGGTTGCATTTGGTGTATGTCCTATCAGATTTACTCGCGTGAATTTTCTGTTGCTGACGTCTTGTTCTTAAGCTGGACATGTTATCGCTTTCGAGTGATATTAGAGTGTCATTTAAATCCAACTACTACCATCACAAGAATCACTAAAACACCACAGTAAGCCAAAACGATAAAAATAGTAGCAGCACTCAGTTATAAGGACTTCAAAATAAAGAAATCGAGAGAAGATGGGAAGGAATTATTTTAACGCTAACATGTAACATTCCAGCTATGCTTTGCAGGGACTGGTTCAGGGTCGAAGGATTTCAGTTGTATTAAAATAATATTTACCTGATCTCCCCAAAAGTCTCTGTAGTACTCTGATGAAGCCTGGCGTTGAAGCCATTTCTATTTATTCCCCCCCCGCCCTTTAACTCTGTTAGAGACGACTGATCCTCCATCCGCATTCCTGAAAATCATCCGTCCCCCCCTAAAAAAAATTCCTCCGCCCTCCCCCTTCCCATATTAACCAGTTCCGAAGGTAATTGACAACACGATAATATCAAATGTTCAGGTGAAACTTTTTTTGTTGGTTTTGAAATATTTCAAACAGTTAAGATCCTTTCCACTAAGAACTAATCCTAAAATAGTTTATCTGTTTGTACAGGGATGTCCGAAAATCGTCCATAATTTAATGATCGAATGCTGGCATAAAGACAAAACACAACGGCCCAGTTTTTCTGACATTGTCAATCGTCTGGTTGAACTTATTCGATCCCCGGAATTTCTAAATGGTGATTCATCCTCTTTTTCAGAGAGGTAAGTTTTCATCGTTTTATAACAGAATGAGTTATTTGCGTCAAAGAAAGGTGATCAAGGATCGGTGACAAAGCTCACTTCCTCTAATTTGCGTGATTGTTTTGTCTTCTCTGTTATGGCGTCACCTACGAAACCACGTGTGCAACTTTTCTCCATCAACCCTCATCAAATTCCAACCATAAATATCGTCCAAATTGTCCTCTCTTGATTTGTGTTAAGAGAACTACAAAGCAGTTGACGAGGTGCATTTGAAAGCATCCAAGGTAATTTGACTGATTTAAGTGGCGGACATAGAGGGCGTTGAAAAAGGGGCTGAAAAATGCGATGGACGCGCAAGCTGATGATATTCCACACCAAAAGCACACGAAAATCAGCTCAAAATACCTAACGTAACAAAAAATGAAATTGATTGAGGAAGCTCAGAAAAATGGGAAAGTCAAGTTCTCTTTAATCCCAGGTTAAATACGCTCCCCTAAAAAAATCGCTATTAATTTATTCATACATTATTCTAGTTCTAAAGCAAGCCATACCCCAGAATTCCAGTCGGTGGACGAATGGCTAAAACACATCAACATGGATAAGTATTCTGAATTATTCCGAGAAGCAAAAATTGATGATGTGGACAAAGTTACTGAACTGAATGACAAACAACTGAGAGGAATGGGTATCAGCTTGATTGGGCATCGAAATAAAATGCAAAAGAGTATCAACGCTATGAAATCACAACGTTATAACAAGGGCATGGATACAGATTAGATGCCCTGATGAAATCAAGAAAATGCAATTTCGGGAACGTTGTCTGCTTGTAACTGAGCTGGTGATCAGTAAGCAGGAGGAAATTACTACCGTATCACGAACGAATGTTGTCATATATCCAAAGTTAATGTTGTAATGGACAGTGCCAGGTTGTTTAAAGGTGGGTTAAGATAGGCAAGGATTAGTGTGAAGATTGATTTCAGATCTGAAAGCCTTAAAAAAAAATTCAGTTTTAATTCCATTTGTCTACAATTTGATAATTGAATGCTCTAAAAAAATTTGGAAAATTAATCCCGAAACGGCTTTTGAACAGAAAAATATAGAAACCGAATCGGCCTTCAAACAACTTGGCCCTAGTCATTATCTATCGCTTGAGAGAAGTTGGGGGGTATCACATTAATATTTTTCTAACCTCCCCTTAGGCTCTGTCGTATTCTAATGATTCCTCCCTCCTTTATGGGAAGTAAATTTTCTATATTCCCCCCTTTATACTCTGTCAACGATGACTGATCCCTCTTTCGTTTTTCACTACGTTCTGGAAAGAGTTGTCAGATTCCTTGAATCATATTATATTTACTTTTATTATATGGCTGTGTCTCACAAGGACTGGGAACTACTGAATTTACGAATTTGATTGGCTGAAATCAATATTGAAAGCGGTCAGATTTCCGGTCTAGATTCCCATCTAGACCGGCATCTAGACCGGTCTAGAAAAGAAAGGTACAAAGATTATAAAAAATTGGCATATAAGACACAGCCATAGAATAAACATCTTATTAACCGAGCTAGGTCGGTCGGTCTGTATGGGAGAATCTTGACCTAGATCGCTGGTACAGACCTCAATGCGTTCGGTCTGTACCGGCGACCTCGGTCAAGATTCTCCCATACAGACCTCCCGCCCGGTTAATAAGAACTAAGTAAAAAATTTCAATGACTTTTCCTTACCTTATAGAAAGAGAGACCGTCTTTTATTTTTTTTTTCTCATCGTAACACGAGGCATTGGAACAAAGTGATGGTACACGTAACAAGTACTACAAAACTTTATACTCAAGTGTTATTATTCAAACAAGATATACCACTTTGAAACTTAGGAATCAAAATTTGGGCATGGTATAGAGAGTTTCTCTTTTGTAATGCCGAGATACATATTTACACATGAAAGTCTGAGTCTTTATGCAAGAAATATAAGAATTCGTGAGTGTTTTCACTGTCATATGTATGTAGGTTATAACTTAGAACTGAAATACTCTATCACAGAGAAGTTTTGTACTTGACTATTCCAATAATCTTTTTGTTTAATTTTGATCTTTTTTTTTCTTTACTATATTGACAGTTGCATTATTTTGAATTGTTCCCTTTTTTATTTCAATAGTCTACGTTGAAATGATATTCTATTAGGAGACAGTGGTTTGGAACTTTTAGGAAAGAAGAATACAAATACAGCAGAAAATCTCTGGTTTTAAATCTCTTAAAGTAATTAAAGAAAAATTGTCTATAAAGATCTGAGCACGTATTTTACAATCCATATAAGAAACAAAGCTACTGTAGAAAAAAAAGTTTAATTTCTGGTTGATGCAAAGCTTCCTCAATTGCACTACGCTTACCATAACTAGTTCAGAAAACTATAAGTTAATGTAACAAGGTTGTTTTAATGCAATTGCGTCTATTGTGACTATTACACGCGAGGGAAGCTTAACCTAGCATTGCGCCACCATTTCGTGCAGTAAATCTGCTTAGTTTATTAACATCTGTCATGAAAAATCATATAAATGAGAATAAATATTTTGCATATAATTCCTTTGTTGTTGCTTTTCCAATTCCTTGTTGTAATGCTCGGCGAAAAACATATCTCCAACGCTGTCTATATAAACAGGTGGCAGATACGGTGGCATTAATAGCCTCACGAATTAGAGGGATAACTCGCAGTGTCAGATGGCCTAAAGATATGCGCTACACACATTATATTATTCTTACACCACGTACCCGCAGTGCCTGTATAATAGCGCAGAACGATGTTATCACCGGCGCAGATTTTAATTTCCGCCGGCAGAAACAAAGAAAAACGTGTGGGAGGCTAAGAAAGTGTCCTTTCTTCATCTGGCCCCTTTAGTTAGGGTTTATTCACGGTCCCGATCCTGTTGTAAACAATCAATTAAACGAGTATAAGGAGGTACTCAAGTTGTAAATCGTTAGGACGCATTCTACTTGCAATAACGTTTGGCCAATAGGTATAATTCGTAACAGTATTATGCACGGCCTCAACGTACAGTATAAACCAACTTCCTTCTTACAAAAGAAGCGCCAGTTCCGGTCGTCTTTGCAACATAGTGAATTCCAATGAACATGATTAGACTACCGTGCGATACAAAAGAAGGTATCTAAAGGAAAAAGTAGAAAAGTCTGTGATAGAGTCAGCCGGCCATCAATGTAATGACACCTTAGAATGTCGCCGTCGCCATTGAGAACATTTTAAGAGATCAGACTTAAAGAGAAATTAAAACTAGTGAGCGTTAGTAAATGTATAGAAGACACCATCGAGGCAGTTATGACTAATATTCTATTCAAAAGTTGATGTAATGAGAGCCTTTATCATCATTAATGGGTTCAGAGTAGATTTGCTTGTGGCATTCTTTGACGCATGATTTAGGGGAAAAAACGATCTCTCCCATTGTGTTTCGTTGTACAACTTTCATTTTGTCTATCTCAGTTTCGCTGAGAGTTCGACTACCGCTGTGATACCGAACTCATCACAACGGCTCCATCGGCTTCTCCCCCAGCTTATGCTCTAGGTAGCCTCCATAAATTTGGAAAAAGCCATATATATCGAGAAAAAGCCATATATATATATATATATATATATATCGAGAATGTGCACTCTTCAGTTTCAGTTTCTGTGACTTGACAGTCTCCCATTTCTGGCTGTTTACTTAATATTATCAGCGGAAGTGCAATTTATAAATATTTTAACCATTGAAGAGTTTAGCCTCGATTGAACATCTAAATATAATAAGGAAAGTAGATGAGTTAATCATTCCACAATCCAAAGTCCGTTTGGAAAAAAAACTTAACTTGTTTGTCGACCGTCAGGCCTGTTTTATACGATCTTTATGCGAGTAAGCATAGGAGTCAATTTTTGAATCGTAAGAACGGTAAAGGTAAGTATTCACATTCAGCAGATGCTAACAATTTGTAACGGATGGACATTTGATTTATGACAAACAAGAGCTATGCGGATTTTCTAAGTTTGTTTCCATCATTTAAATCGAATGGGTCTAAGGGAAAAATTTCTCTATCTAATATATAGCAGTTCTTAAGTGCAGTTTAACCATTCAAAACTTTGTTCACTCCCGAGTGCGGGCCGATTTCCTTGTAACATTATAGTCACCAGTTGCGTTGCTCTTCTCAAAGTATCAGAAGTTGGTACCAGAGGACCACAGCTCGGTGCGGAGGAAGCTCGATCCGCACTGAGTGAGGCACATGCACAGTGTCTGACGCATAAGCGAGCGGTTAAAGAGGCAACAAATGACCGTCTAAGGTCATTTAGTGACTTTACGATTATCATATGGCAAAGTCATGCCTGCTCAAGGCACTTCAACGTGATATCGTGATGGAAACGTTCCTTATGATTAGAAGCCTGGTTCAGAATCAATGTGTAACGATGATTTTCTTGAGGAGATCCCTGGTGCTTAGTTTTAAGTAAAACAGGACTTACTTATGTTGCGTTTTATTCTCAAACGCTCGCCTGCCATTTTTTCAAAACTTTCGTCACTTTCATTTTCGTCATTCTCGACTCTTCCGCTAAATCGCCTGACTTCTACGCAATCGAGACCATTTCAATTCCTGCCTAGTCAAGGCTCTGGGAAGACATGCAAAATATTAATCCGATCTACACTCATAAATTCTCAAAAAGACTTTGATAAAGTACATTAAATGTTATAGATGTGATTGAGAGGTTGGGACATCTGTTGCATGTACCTAAATTTCATTAAAGAAAGTGCAATTTGTAATCAGTTCATCTAAGATATCTAAAGGGTAGTACAGAGGAGTTAGCTGAATGAATTATCCAATATCAAGAATTCGGTTTCAATTGGAGAAAAGTGCAGTATCTATTTCTTAAATAAAACGTACAAACCTAAATGATCAAAGACTATTACCCATCTTTTCCTTTCAAAATATGACAAGCCTGTACTTTTTTTTTTCCTCTGTGGCTCAAGGTGCAATCGGACATGCATTACAGCTTAGTTACAATCGTTACCCTCCTGCGTATTTTAATATTATCATCGGCCGATGAAGGTATGAAGTAATGCTGCAATATTTTCTTAGTTGATATTCGCGTACAGTTTTATTTTATATAAGTTGTTCACAGGGAAAAACACTAAAAAATCAGGACATTTCCTTGTCAGGAAGTCGATCTGTCTGATGTAAAATATTTGAAAGATTTGTTGGTTTGTGACAGTAATTGAATTGCTGCTTTAATCGATAGCTGTTGCTGGAAAGTTTTGGTTGATCTAAGTCATCGCCATTTCTGGTGCATTGATTTTGGTGAAAGCTCGGTCCAGAGTAAGTCTTTATTTACTAATGGATATTCATTCAGACCTGGACATATGCATTAGAGACAAGTTAGTCTTAGTTCGTCGGTGGATCATTAATGAGAAGGGTTCTCGCTGACCACTTTTCTATGGAAAAAATTAAAAAGTCATAGTTGCTCTCGTGCGGCGAAAAACAATGACGGAAAACTTGGACAGAAGCATGTTAATGAGTAACTTTTAAGAAAGCGACATGAATGTTTGTCACACCACTTGGTAGCTGTTCAAGTTTATAAAGTTGCCTTTAAATTACAATTGAATTGTCAAATTGTCGTAGTTGTGTTTATTCTGCGTGGCCAGTCATTTTGTGTTTACAAGTGAACTTCTTTCTGTAGTAGCAGCATCAGCAGTATAAGCTTTAGCACCCATTATTATCGTCTTCCTGGAAGAATGAAACTGAAGAGAGACTTCTTTACAATTTTATTGTTAAAACCGAAGTTTAAGGGCACTAAAAACCGAAAAACTGATCTAAAAAATTGCGAAAACCACAAAAACGTGAAAATTCCAATGTCCCACTCTGTAAAGCGTGGTAGAAACAGTTTCACTCTGACGATATGTAGCCAAGTCAAACTGACAGTGTAGGATATTCTAGGGCATATCTCTGACCGTTACGGTCAAGACTTGTTCGTACTTAAACTTTAATCAGTGAATAATAATCTAATCGGGCGGAATATGCAAACAAGCCAGACTTTAAACTGATACCAGCTATCACATTTTAGAGAAGTTGAGGCTCATTTTGATCAAGACGTAAGGCAAAATTATACCATCTGGGGCGGATCCAGGATTTAGTCAAGGGGGGATTCGGAGAATTGTCCGAGGGCATGCTCCTCCGGGAGATTTTGAAAATTAGGTCTTCGGAAACATGATTTCCAGCATTTTGAGAGACAATTTACGGGGTTCGACCGAACCCCCCCTGGATCCGCCTCAGACCATTACTCAGGACTGATCGTCTAATTTACACCGAGGACGACCTTATTCGGTCGTTACGATTACTGCAGGTAATAATTTTTATTACCTGTCGCGTATTTAGGAAACAATGTGGAAACAATCAGAAAATGAATCAAGCAAGTCAAAGGCGACTTTTCGATTTTTTTTCATGGAGTAATTTTGATAAAAAGCATGTAATGAAAATGAAAAGCGTGTACAGATGAAAGTTTTTCAGTTTGATCATTAAATATTGTTTAATTTTGACTTATCTGATACACAGTCTCCTATTTTCTTTGTTGCACCCGGAAAAGGGACGTCTGCGTAAAGCCGTCGCTTATTGTGTTCCAGCGTTCCACTGGGTTCTCGTGATCTTGGTAACAGGCTGTGATAGGCTGACACACAGGGCCAGTTGTTTTACTAAACGCCGATAGGTTGTTATCAAATCTGGTCTGATAATGTATGCGGTGATTTATGTAAGCGGGGTTTTCCAGCCAAAACAAATTAAAAACACATGCAATTGTGTACTGTTTTTCGTCGATCGAAAAGCAGAGCGATCGAAATCTTGCGCGAGGGCGCGGAAAATTTAACGTGTACGGGGAAACTATTTCTTTACAATTGACAATGCCTGATAAATCACATCATATTTGTAAAGAGTGTCTGAGAAAACTGCTAAAGCGGCGTGGACTTCGCACTGACTTACGAGAACTCGACGAAGAAATTTCTCATAGCTACAGTTCCAAAGCCTGTAAGGCAGGGCTTTCTACCAAGAAAAGGCCGTGCAGGTACATGATTTAATTGCAGAAAAGTCTATTTCTCCCTTTTCCACGAGCAAAAAGGGAAATAGGAGACGTCTGCACGCAGGCAACCACCATGTAGCCATTCATAGAAACACAAATAGTCAACTGCAAGACTTCAAATTTGGATGTACATTACGAACCTAACATAGTAGATTGGCCTACGGCAATGTGTGTATTCCAAGTAAATAGCCAAAAACCCTTGCAAGTTTTTCGTCTTTACAAGAATGAATTGGGCGCTTTCAACCCTATTTTTTAAAAAGAGCGCAGCCCATGCTTCAGAATGTCATTTACGTGGTCTAGTCACACCGCCAGTCAGAGTCCAACACCTCCTTAGGCAAAAACATCTTTATTCCTTTCTTTTACCGTGCCGACAATTCACTATCTTTCTCCTTTCTGAGAACTCACACGGAACCTTCCACATTGTTGGTCTTAGTATTTTTCATGACGCATGCCACATACTAGTTTTGACCTCAGTAGCTTGTCGTAGAGTCTCTGTGGCTCATTGGTAGCGCATCGGGGCGCAGCATTCAAAAGTTTTTTTTCTTTATCCCGCGCTCGTGACAAGACCAAAAATATCTGTATTCACATCAGACAAGTTTTTTACCTCCTTTGACACAAATTCTCACTCATAAGTACCAGTTTTTCTGTACGTTCGTATGTAGCCCGGGCAAAGTTTTGTGCAGAATCAAAAAAACCCACTCGGATATTCATGCCCAGCTTGGTCTTTCATCTCCATTCTGACCGAAAAGGCATATTTTCTTGTGCCTTAAGGTAAAAAAGGCATAATTTTCTTATAACCTCAAGTGAAGGGGGCCCATTTTATGTTCATGGCTATTTTGATGGAAGAGAAACGAACAAAATAAACGCCTAGGAGAAAAACTTTGCGAATTTCAGGGACCGTTCACTCGAGAAACCAATCACCAAAATCCCATCATCTCTCTAAGTACCTTTCTAGGCTTACGTCATTGAAAGACTTAACCCTGATAGGATTAAAGAAGCTGGATTATTGGGTTTTCTTTGAGTTGTATGTAGAGATAACATATTTCATTTTCTTGATTCACAACAGGTGAATTCACAACATCTGCTTTAATGATGGACAACTTATTAGTCGCAGTTTGGATTCTTGTACTCTTTGTTACTCTTACATCAACTAAGCAAGGTATGGATGAATAAAGCCTTACACTATTACTTTAGTTAATTTAGAGCGTTAGTGCTTTCATCATTCCGTATCAGTGCAGTATTAGGCTATTTGAAAAACGATCTTAAAAAGTGTCGACATCTTTTTGAATAAACGGGTGATGTTTTTATTCTTTGATTTACCAGAGACCAGGTCGTTGCTTAAACGGAACAATCTTTTTCAAAACAACTTGGATACTTCGCATGAACTCATTGGTCTAAAAGGGTGTTTAGATGTGGCTTTGTGACGGCGTTTGTGAAATTTTTAGTCACACACCCACGAATATCATTGTATACCAGCTTAAGGGTACTTTCTCTGTGTTTACATGACCTTGGGGTACAAAGTGTGGCAAATCAAAATACATATTTTCTGTTCAGTGATTTTAGAGAAACAGCCATTTCCAGAGAAAACATGGGTTTGGAGCCCATCAAGGCCAACGACTGCAAGTGGTGGGCCGAGAGGGGTATGAGTCTATTATTTATCTATTGTAAAGAGAAGAATTCAAGTAAAAGAAATGATCCTCGCAGTGGAGATGCAATTTAAAAAAAAAAAAAAAAAACAGAAAAGAGGGCTGTGACACACAAAAAAATAAAAAATTCAAGCTTCGACGAGATACGAACCTGCGCTTCCCTGATACAAGTTGGTGGTGCCAACCAACTGAATTACGAAACTAGGAAAATTTTTGTTGGTTGTTAGTTCCCGAAAAGTAGTCTGAGTTGTACCTAAATATTGTGAAAGTAATAGCATTCCTTTCAAGGTAAACGGGGGATTTTAGCTTCAAAAAGGCCTCGCAATGAAACTCAAAAAGGTTGGCAAGGAGTATTTTTCAAATACCAAATCACTCAGTTTTGCTTCTTTTCATTTTGATTGGGTACTGCTTCCCTCATTTTAAAATGTGAGACCCCCCCCACCCCCTCCCAGCGGGACTCGTTTGGGCCTTAAACTTTGTTTTCCTAATTTTTTTTGTGAATAATGACCGTAACCATAATTTTTGAATCAGAGAAAATTAAACCATAAAGTTCAGACTGATTGGCAAACAGTATATTTCGTTAACTGTAGGGGTTTGAAGGTTTAAATTAATACTACGATGAAACTCCAAGAGATCTTAGGAAACAAAATGTTGTTTTTTTCCTTGTTTAATTTATTTTGAAAAATCACTTTCTAACCAAAGCTTAGAGTTGTCTACAAGCAGCGGAACTACTGCTAAATTCCTTCTACTTAATTGAATTCTAACTCAGTCATTGCAAAATGGCTTTTCCAAGGGGATTGAGCAATTTAGGCTCATCTTTTAACCACTACACGATTTAATTATTTGAAGTGGTTATTTCCAATAGTGGACAAAGCAGACATATTACTCAACTTGTGATCTTTCTCTGGATGAATTTCCACAACCAAACAACTGGCTAAGAAGCGATCCCATCGAGATCCACAGTGGGGCGAAAACAGTCCTCGTTACAATTGAGTACCGAATATTTAACTGTTCATCGTATTCTGACAAAGGAGGGAATTATTGCAAAAACTATTTCGACTTGTACGAACATCAGTCCTGGCAACAATCAATTCTAGACCCTCTGACAAACAAGGCTAGCTACATAAAGATTGCGAAAACAGCTCCGCCAGCTCTTGACATCAAAGTGACTCAAAAGTTTCGTGTAGAAGTTAAAAAAAAGTACATCCTCTTGGCATTTCATGACCAGGGTTCATGTAGTGTCCTTTTCTCCATCACTGTTAGTTATTACGTCTGCCCAGAATTGCCTCGAATTAGTGGCTTGGTTTTCTTACCACAAACAACAGCTCCGGCGAACAACTCAAAGCCAGTTGAAGTTAACTGTGTTACTAATGCTTTTAACAAGCAAGGCATTCTAAGCCTGGATTGTCAGAGTGATGGGGTCTGGAACATCAGTTCACTTAATGGAAGTTGTATATGCCGGGAGGGGATGGAAAATGCAGCAGGAGAATGTAAAGGTATACCACGTAAAAAAACAAATTTAGCAATTTATATTGGTGAGATAGTGTCGTTGACCAGCAGAATTTTTCAGGCTGACACAAAGGCAAAATTAGTGCGCGTGCTTGTAATGAGCGAGAAATTTTCCATGTGTAAAGAAAGTAGTAACACTATTGCGGCAAGATGGCGGCCCTCTCAAAATTTCCAATGTCTACTTTCATTTTGAGAGGATAAGTTCAATCCAAAACAGATTAGATTGCCGTTTTCAGGAAAATTTTTAGAACCTCCTCCATTACACATAAGTTGTAAGAAATAGTGATGTGAATTTAGGGAATGAAGTAAAGCATACAGATTAGCTTAGGATGAAATGTAAGTAAGAGAACGCTACTCACCCTTAAGACCTATCCATAAGAAAAAACTCAACTACTTTGTCCACTTGGTCCACATCAATGACAGCCTAAAAAATTTATAAAACGGTGTGACGTTCGTTCCCAAACGATATTCGTTCACGCTGGAACCACAAAACTCTCCTCGAATGCGCCAAATCCGCTGAGCATGCGCAATCAATTTGCCGCTGTGTCCTTCAGACCAGGAAAAAGATTAGAAATGCGTATAAGTCTTTTCAAATGGCCACATGACGGTTTGTCCAACCTGAAAACCCTTAGAGTAAATTTATTCATTTACATTCGGTCCTAACCGGCTTTTCTATCTCTAATCATCTTTATTCCTTGTTGACTTATTCTTCCCATTTTAGTGTCTTTCCAAATGCTGTTTCACACTGTGCGTAAGCATAAATGTAAAAATTAGAACATGGATACTCTTCCATGTTGTTATGCCAACGCTAGTTCTTTCCTCGTTCTCGCACTTACGTCACTCATTGAATGATACTTATGTCCCAGTGTGAGCCAGTCTTTTAACCGATGTTTTAACGCTTTCTCCTCACTGGAGTTAAGGCTGCATGTCGCTGAAACAATACTAAAAAAAGCGTGAATTACGATCGTTACATAAATACGCGAACCTCCAGTCAAAATAAATAAGCGCTTGGTCTAGGAGGTTATCAGAAAACGATTTGTGACGTCAATGACTCTTTAATCTTTATTAACAACATACACTTAGCAGCATCATTATTAATGAGTTAATTTATTTCCAGACTGTCCAGAAAGACGATATAACGATGAGAGTGGCTTAAATTGTACAGGTACAGACGCTGTTTTTCGTTTATTTTTTAGTGAAGAGTTTAATATACATAACAGCTTTTACTTAATGATTTGGATAATGACAATTCCGCTTGAACAGCTCCCAATTTGATGTCTGTAAGAGATATTTAGCCTCAACATGTAATTTTTGAACTAGCGTCATCTCCAATGTTTGTGTAGTAGCAAAAAAAGGAGGAAAAACGAGACAGTTGCTTGTGATAAACCTATAGCCCATCGAACACACCAACCTCTTTGAAATGTTTCCTTAGAAGATGCTCAAAATAAGTACAAGAAAATATTTTTGAACAATGTGTTTTAACTGAGCTGCTTTGTACAAGAGCTGGCCCATGTTATTGCATGGTCGCCTAGCTAACAAGTAACCAAGTCCTTGCTGCTAACAGGGAAACGTTTGCGGAACCTTGTCGCTTCTACCACAATAGATGTTAACTTAAATGGAAGAAACATTGAGCACGTAACTGATTTCAAACTTTTGGGGTAACGTTAGATCACGATTTTTCATTTAATCGCCAGATTGAGGAGTTATGTAAAAAAGTTGACGAAACGTATTGGACTCCTTCGTCACATAAGTCCTTATTTAAGACGCAGTCAACGAGACATATACTACTCTACGATCATTAAACCCACAATGCTCTACGGCAGTATGATTTGGACTTCTTGCAGTAAAGAAAATCTTTTGAAAGTCCTGCGTCTTCAAAAACGTGTGGCTAGAATAATTCTTGATGCCAAAAGAACAGCACCTTCTGTCGACTTATTTAACTCCTTAAAGTGGATTCCCTTCTATGCTAAATCATATGTAAATCGATGCACTTTAACCTTCAAAAGGCTAAGTGGCAATACTCCTGAATATGTAAATGATTTATTTATGAGAAACTCTGACACACATAATAGATCAACCCGTTTCTGCAATCTTAACTTAAGTTACCCTCAATAGAAGAGAAGTAAGGAAGGTTGTCAAATGTTTGCTGTGAGAGTAACAAAGGAATGGAACAAACTAAGTGTGGACCTCAAACGGAGTACTAGTGTCAAAAACTTTAAGCGTTCCTTTTTTTAAAATGATTTTAAAATAATCAAATTCTTATGCAATTATTCATGTCAATTTTTAATCTGTATATAACCCCATTTTATAGTCTTATTTTGCGATGTACAAAGGCTTATGTTCTGTTTTAACTACTATTGATATTGTTACAACTATTACTATTTTTTTTTTTGAGGGCCATTAGGTTATCAGTCTTATTACTGTCAAATGTTACTCTCATTAGATAAAGTCTTACTTTCTTACTTATATACTTACAGTTTTCTTGCCTAATAGTAAGAAACAATTAACATGTAAGTAGAATACTATATAAATAGAAAATTTTGAGCGCGGTAAAGAAAGTCGGACAGATGTTCTTCTCTCTTGTCATAAGCGTGGAACATAGAAAAGATTATTATGAGTCGCCATGAGGAATCCACTCTCAGCCCTTCAACACCTTCTACATTGCTGATCCTAGCAGTGCGCACGACGCATGTCACTAATGAACCCAGTCAATGCCCTGGCTCACAAAAGAGTCTTTGTGGCCCAGTGTTGGGGCATCGAAGCGTGAAATTCGGAGCATCGTGGCGTGGAATCCGAATGAGGTTCGATTCCTCATGAGGAGTCGGAATATTTTCATCGTCCCATGCTCGTGACAAGACCAAAAAGAATCTTTTTCTGTTACAAATACGTAGTTTCATAGCTGAATACGCTCTCTTTGTTAAGGATTTTTTGATTTTGTAACTACATTTGCTAATGAATGCGTCTGTCTTTAGCTATACCATCAGCACCGGAAAATGTCAGCGTTATCTTTGTCAACCAAAGCGCACTGGGAATACATTGGCAGCCTCCTGCAGAAACTGGGATTCAGACCCGCTTGTATTATGAAGTTGAATGCTTTCGACCATGTGAAGGTAAAGACGAAAGCAAGTGCGAATTTGAAGCTTGCAGGAGTGATATTATTTTCATACCAAGAAAGGATGGCCTGAGCACTACTAAGGTCATCGTTGGAAACCTTACTTCATTTGTAAACTACACAATGAGAGTCTACGCCAAGAACCGAGTGAGCGATGTGGCGAAAATGAAATATGGAGTCAAGGCGAACTTCTCGGCCATTTACATAAGGACTAACGGATCACGTAAGTCAGTGTGCAGATTAAATAGAATATTATACAAACCTTTACTACTTATTTCTCAAAAATAGTACTTAGGTAGAGTCAGGGCTGTTTCCCCCTATAATTTTTGGAAAAACCTTTGGCTGAATCAGTGAAATTAAAAACAAGATTTGTATTTAAGTAGCACTTAAATTATTCCCGGCAATGATAGACGATGTAGTAAGTCTGAAGCAGAAGTGTATGAAATATTCTAAATGCAGATTAACGTTATTCCACCGTCTAGCTATTCTAGTGCCTAAAGTGACTTATAGCCTTCCCTATGAAGAATTTGACTACTCACGCCCAAACATTTTAAATGCTCAAAGTGGTGTTTGCGGGAATTGTTGTTTCCATGACAACCAAGTTGAAACTTATCGTTTGACTTCTGGTCTTGTAATAGCTTCGTATTTTGGTAAAATCTGTGATTTTGTATAATCGAGTTGAAAATCCACATCCAAGATAACCAATGACAGGTTTTGCGTGACGCGGTAGCTCGTACCCGAAACTTTACTTTACTTTACTTTAACTTTATTTAAAGAGGGAAGCGTTACAGTTTTCAAACCTACGGCCCTCATTAAATGATCCCATCCCATCCCACCTCAGGGGAGGACATCCATTACACAGTAATCTCATGCGTGGGAAATTAACCTTTCCTACCCCTAACCCTGCAGGAGACGGGACCTCCATTTATTCCACCCTATCTGAGAAGACTAGAATATCTAACCATTTCTTGATGTTATAGAAAGGTAGCATAGTCTCCTCAATTATTTTAAGACCTTGAGTGTTGGTCGGGCCGGGGTTCGAACCATCGGCCTCCCGCACAACAGCCCAGCGCTCTATCCATTGAGCTAACTAGGAGGCGGTAAAACTAAACATTACACCAATGGCTTTTCTGTTCAATGCGTAATTTTGACACAAAACGTTTTGCCCTTCCCTTTGGGCTCAATATGGAAAAAAAAGCTCCCAGCGAGACAGGCGTAATCGATCCCCTTTGACTCTATGTTTGCACAGAGATTATGAGCTACATGTAAATGCGGGTGAATTGGACAGTCGCCGTTCATGATTGCTTGTTTATTTCTGTTTAACAAACTAGTTCCTGGTAAGCCGACACTGTCAATTAGACAACCAAAAGAGGCCGTTCTTGTATCTTGGACTCTAAAGGTAAAGAACGGCGTCATAAAAGAGTATCACGTGACTTATTTAGCTGAAGATGATTCGACAGAAACTAAGACTTTTATCACCAAGAAAATGGAGGCGCAGTTTGATTTGAGGGCGGGAAAAACTTATGAATTTCAGGTAGGCCGAACTTCATCTAAAGTTTGAATTAACTTAAGCACCACTGGACGTCACTCCTTATGCTCTTGAGAAAGAAACCTCGTGAACAAATACTGTGCTTTTTACCTCCGTAGGTATTTGCTATAAATGCCATCGGAAAAGGCCCTGCTGGGATCAAGACGTACACGCTGAGAGAAGGTTAGTTTGTTTACCGTTGTTAAGTCAGTCTGCTGTAAGATTGGCATTATTGAACTATCAACTAATGTATTCTAGTTTTCACATTTTCCTTCAAACTATTTCCGTAACTGAAATGGAATATCAAATCGGCTAAAATGGGAATAGAGCTCCGTCAAGTTTATATTTCATACGCTGGACTACGATGACAGCAATGAGGTCTAGGCACAGGCCACTAGAGCCTTAACGTAAGAAAACTTCGTCACGAGTCTTTAACAGTTTAACGGACGGGAAAAACTGCAATGACATTGCTGGTATAGAAAACCAATCAAGGTGTAAGGATTAACCAAAATGGAATGAAGATGGTTAAGGATAAAGAAAATTATCACAGCTTGTAAATGAAAAATTTTAGAAATTGTCCTTCGAATTTGTTTTTTTTTCGCCGTGAGGCGTAAACCGGGAAATGGCTGCTTAGAGCGAGAATGGATGGGAAAAAAAGGTAAAAATAATGACAGAAACGTGAGGGAAGTAGTTTGATAGAAAAGTGATAGGTGAAAAATGTGAAATTGTGTCAATAGAAACCAATTAGTGAATTCTAACTAATTTTCTCTGATTGAAAATAAATAGTTTTTGGTTGCTCAGGAAATTTCCTATTTGAAATGTTGAGTAATTACTGTCGTGTTGCAGATAACTCGAAGAAAAAACGGCTTATTGTTTACACAGCTGGAGGAGGAGGAGCACTGCTACTCATTATAATGGTCATTGTTGTCTTTGTCGTGTCACGTAGAAGGTGAGCCTTTGGGCGAACATGAGGAATTTTTTAATTCAACGTTAAGATCAGGTCTTGATTTGAGTCAAATGGGAGCGATACTGCATCTTTTTATCTTAAGAAAGATGATACATTTATTTGAGTTTAACTAGGAGAAGTAAAAAGAGTGCAGAGGAAGCCTACATGGAGGCCCTTCAGCAAGGTAAGACTAGCATTGCTAGCGTTATATCACGAAATCTGCAGTCTGATAGGTTTAGTTATTCACTATTTATCACCTAATAGACAGCGAGTTAAGTGTGCGGCTGTGAACAAGATAAAATACGATCATAAACCTGTCTCTTCGATCAGGTTTGAACGATAAGTAAATTTACATCATTACAACTAAAACATTTTCATCAATTATTACCAATAATAATCTTGGGAAATGTTTCTGTTGTTTCGGAGAATTATCATTTTAATATTAATGCCCATGTGATTTACAGAGTTTGTACATTTTCTATTGATATGATTAACGTCAGACGCCCAACCGTATATGCATGTTCATAATCAGCTAAGTGATTGCAAATAAATATACGATTCCGCTCTCTTCTCTCTCGCTACTGCTACTCTGTCGGAGCTACCTATATAAATGGAGCTGTGCAGTTATGATTCAACCAAAGGTAATATTCAAAGCAGACACTTTTAGGCAGTGTTGGCCCTTCATGCATAGAAATGACATTACTTTCTTATCTTGAATACCGTATTTGAGATGTTAGATTTAAAGGTGTGATGTAATTTAATAGTTCCTGAAACTTTACTTCTTTAGGAAGTGAACTTCAAACCACGAATCCCCGAGACCAGCGAACCTATATCGACCCTAACGACTACATTGACTTGCAAGAACTTTTGACATCATTCGCGACTGAAAGAAAAAGAAGAGACATTAAACTTGAAGGAGTGATCGGAACAGGTAGATATGTTGATACCTACAGGTGATCATCTTTAGCTTTTGCGGAGCTGTTATATATATATATATATATATATATATTTGTCACATATGTATTCGCTTTCAATTATTGTTTTGTTCTTAAGGGGAGTTTGCGGATGTTTACAAAGGAATATTGAAATCTCGTGAAGGCAAGGAGGTGGTTGCTGTCAAAGTCTTGAGGGTCAGTTCAGTCACGAAATACTTATAAGAATTATACCTTATGTCATTCAGTCAGACCCACCCAACAATAGTTTTTGTCGGATACGCGTAGCTTTGCACCACTGATTTAGAACTCTTAATGGGATAATTCATCCCATATAGATAGGGAGATTTATACATCCAGTATCGCTATGATGTTATAATAAATGCACTATTTTGCTGAAATGATATTCCTTTCTTTCCATATCAGCCTGGTTCCAGTGAGAAAAATGAAAAAGATTTTCTTTCCGAGGCGTCCGTTATGGGCCAGTTTGATCATCCAAATGTTATCCGCCTCATCGGAGTGGTGACACAGAGTGAGTTAACTGAATAATCTGTGTCAAAGACTCGACAATGAAATCATGAAGCTACTCTATGTCTGCATTAAAACCAAAGACACACTGTTATTTAAGATGATTCGAGATTTTAAAGTTGAATTAATTTCTATGCCTTTAGGTAGACCAATGATGATTCTTACAGAATTCCTGGAGAGTGGATCATTGGATCACTTTTTAAAGGTTTCTTATTTACATCTAGTTTTCTGTACGCTTAGTAACGTTTCGTTAGCAATAGATAACAACAAGGAGTTGGTATTTGACCTCGTCTGGCGAGGGTTTAAGAATTTTCTCCCATAAAGAACAAAAACAACAACAGCTAATAACAACAACTCAGACAAAAGACAGTACAAAAAAGATTGCTTGGATAACTTACGCTTGTAACTGCTCATTTTGTGTTGTAAACACCTTTTGACTTTAACTGTAGTGTTCCAAAAGGTAATAATAGTAATAATAATGATAATAACAATGAACAGGATAGTCCCTCAGGACATGAGTACCGTTATCAAAGGGTTCCTGTTTAAATGATATAAAAATATAAGCAGAATAAAAACGAAAAGAGCATAAAATATGAGTTTGGCTAATCTACAGTCACTACGCTATGTAAAATAAAATTCATTAAGAGACTTCCGAAATAATACCCTACTGCTAATCTGCTTAGTTGTGGGTTCGAGCCCCAGACCGGACCAACACTCAAATAACTGAGGAGAATGTGCTGCCTTTGCTATGATATCTGCAAATGGTTAAACATTCTAGTCTTCTCGAATAAGAACGAAGAACCGTAGGCCCCTTCTCCTTAATCTTCTTTGTACTGGTTAGCAGGGGACATTAAGAGCCCACACATTTATCGCAAAGAGTAGGGGACTTAGCCCCCGATGTTGTGGTCTGGCCTGTTTACTGAAATTGGGGTATCTGTTAAAATTAGTCTTCACAAAAAATTGTAAACTGTTGGAAGCAGTCCATTAAGTCCCCCGCAAAAAAATTGTAATGCGCGCTTGATCATATCCCAATGTTAATTTTCCCAATGTAAATGTTAAATTGTTATTATTATTATGGTGAGTCGTAAGTTTTACCTAAATCCTTTCACCCTTACATCTGTATGCATGTTCTTCATACTGCTCCTTTTATATTTCCTATGGTACTGACAAGGAAATTTTGTTTAACAATCGTGAGATTCTTTAAATTAATGTTTGATTCAGCAGTGAGGCTGAGAAACTATATCCCAGTCATCGTAAGACTTGGAGGGTTAAACGATTAACGGGTCGTCGGATTTCCTCTTAGAAACGAAATTGTCAGCTGACAAGCCTTCAGTTGGTTGGCATGGCCAGAGGTGTGGCTAACGGAATGAAGTACCTGTCAGAATTAAATTTCATTCATAGGGTATATATTATCTTCATATTTTATTTTCATCGTTAATATAGTTGAAATTTACCTTTACACTTGTGTATCTTAGTATTGGTACAAAACAATACGTGGTTGTTCGTCCATTGTTTCCAGTTGGGTTCGGAGTTTGGAATCAGTTAACTTATTTAGAGGGAGGAAAAACAGAAAACCCGGTGACTGACACTATCGTATCAAACAGGAGAACCAACCAAATATTTAATTCTCACAAGACATCAGCTGTAGGAGGAAATGCGCGCCGCAGAAGTGTGAGATCAGCGTCTATCCCAGGATCGTTAAATAGCTTCAGTTTCAATGAGATAACCTTCGAATAAAAGTGATGAATTCAAGGGTGTTATTCTTCAAGATCCAAACGCATGTGGCGTTATTCTGCATTTATATGTTTTCAATTTTGCTGTTATAGCTAAACATTGATTGAATATTAAAAATTTGTTACTATGTTTGTCTTAACTTAGGATCTGGCAGCTCGCAATGTTCTTGTGGGTGAAAACATGTCGTGTAAAGTATCAGATTTTGGCCTTTCAAGAGAACTGGCTGACGACGATGAAGCACAAGCTGACGACACAAGTAATTTTTGACTTAAATCGACAATTACGTTATGTTATACGCTAACGCAGTAAATGGTTTGAACCCGGGGGTAACATCTGAAGGTGTAGTCTGATCGTCCGGGTGAGTGTAGTCCTGAGAAGGACTGTTGTCGGTGGTAGTGACTGACGTTTCGACAACCTGTGCGGAAGTCATCATCAGAGTCAAGTGAATGATTGTTGTCAGTACTACGGACAGCAATCATTCACTTGACTCTGATGATGACTTCCGCACAGGTTGTCGAAACGTCAGTCACTACCACCGACAACAGTCCTTCTCAGGACTACACTCACCCGGACGATCAGACTACACCTTCACATTATACGCTAACGTTTATGATAAGTGTCACGTAAAAAATGATGACAGAGACGATCACCTTTTCCTTTTTCACACCCTTGCCTTTCTTTTACGTGAAATTTATGCCACCCACCGAAGCTGGCAGTATTCCACGCTCTTCTTTGTTTGCTTTCTGTTGAAGTGAAAAACTTCCTCAGATTTAAGACTGAAAAGTGCCCCTGAGATCAAATTTTTCATTTCATTGTTTCCATTTCCTGGTACATTGTGACTTTCTCACCTAACCTGCCAACTTCCAATCCGTTATGAGAGACAGAAGTGTTTGTGTTTGGACCGTTCCATTCGAGATTTCGCAGCCGCCATTATTTGACTATGTTCCGAAGGTTCATCTGAAGGTTAGGTGTGATGTGAAAAAAAGTGACTTACAAGGTGCGGTCCCACTTTGTTCCCGCTGATCAGGTCTCCTGTTAATCTTATGTACCTTTTCCAACACCTTTTGCTAAAGGCGAGCACAAAGCGAAGGTGTAGAGTTTTAGTGAAAACACGTGACCTACATCCTTTTAAAATACATGTCTTTGTTTCAATTACTCTTAAGGGGGGCAAGATTCCAGTTCGTTGGACAGCCCCAGAGGCACTTCAGCATCAGACCTTCAGTTCAGCCAGTGATGTTTGGAGTTTCGGCATTCTAATGTGGGAGATCATGTCATATTGTGACAGACCTTACTGGAATTGGGACAATTTCGATGTAAGTGATCCCGCTTAATTACGAATATTTTCATAAACTGTGCAGAAAAGAGCCTAAAAGAATGCTCGGTTCATAACAGCGGCAAGTTCTTATTGACGAGAACTTCGACTTACAAAGTTCGTAATTTTTGGACAGTGTCGGCGGTGGAGTCGCAAAAAACGGCACGGGATGGTCAAAACGAAGAAAACAGAAACGACTTTTGTGAGTTTACCGTACTACAAACAGTTGCCTTTCTTTCTAGGCTCTTGAATGAACAAGTCATTCTTGATTCTTAACAAAGCGAAATCTTTTTGTTCTATATTAAATCCTCTATTGATCGATTAGGTTCGTTCGGTCAAGATGGCTGAACATTAGCCTCGTTCTGATGGACCTCAACTTCGTCCGGGTCCATAAAAAGGCAAAAATAGGACTTGGCCAATATCCAGCAATCTTGACCACACGTTTGGTCAATAACACGTGTGTATTACATAGTGACTTTGTAAAGTAAATCTTATTAGATAAAAGTTATCATGTTTTCCAAGGTTATCAAGCGAGTGGAAACTGGATACAGATTACCAGCTCCACAGGTACATCTTGCAGTAACAAACGTGACTACTGAATATGACTTTTCCTTTACAGTAAAAACAAAGTAAATTTCATTGGGATTTTGTCGTTATCATAAAACCAACCTTTTGGTTGCATTTGGTGTATGTCCTGTCTAATTCACTCGCGTGCATTTTGTTGTTGACGTCTTGTTCTTAAACTGGACATGTTATCGCTTTCGAGTGATATTAGAGTGACATTTAAATCCAACTACTACCATCACAAGAATCACTAAAACACCACAACAAGCCAAAACAACAAAAAGAGTAGCAGCACTCAGTTATAAGGACTTAATAATAAAGAAATCGAGAGGAGATGGGAAGGAATTATTTAAACGCTAACATGTAACACTCCAGCTATGCTTTGCAGGGACTGGTTCAGGGTCGAAGGATTTTGGTTGCATTAAAACAATATTTACCTGATCTCCCCATAAGGCTCTGTAGTACTCTGATGAAGCCTCGCGTTGAAGCCATTTCTATTTAGTCCCCCCCGCCCTTAAACTCTGTTAGAGACGACTGATCCTCCATCCGCATTCCTGAAAATCATCCGCTCCCCCCCCCTAAAAAAAATTCCTCAGCCTTCGCCCTTCCCATATTAACCAGTTCCGAAGGTAATTGACAACACAATCATATCAAATGTTCAGGTGAAACCTTTTTTGTGGGTTTTGAAATATTTCAAACAGTTAAGATCATTTCCACTAAGAAGTAATCCTAAAATAATTTATCTGTTTGTACAGGGATGTCCGAAAATCGTCCATAATTTAATGATCGAATGCTGGCATAAAGACAAAACCCAACGGCCCAATTTTTCCGACATTGTCAGTCGCCTGGATGAACTTATTCGATCCCCGGAATTTCTAAATGATGATTCATCCTCTTTTTCAGAGAGGTAAGTTTCCATCGTATTATAACAGAATGAGTTATTTTCGTCGAGGAAAGGTGACCAAGGATCGGTAACAAAGCTCACTTCCTCGCATTTGCGTGATTTCTTTCGTCTTCTATGTTGCAGTGTCATCTACGAAACCATGTGTGCAACTTTTCTCCATCAACCTTCAATAAATTTGAAAGACCATAAATTTCTTCTAAATTGCCCTCTCTTGATTTGTGTTTAGAGGACTACAAAGCAGTTCACGAGGTGCATTTGAAAGCATTTAAGGTAACTTGACCGAATTTGGTGGCGGACCTAGTAGGCGTTGAAAAAGGGCTGAAAAAATGCGATGAGCGTGTAAGCTGATGACATTCCACACCAGAACCACATGAAAATCCGCTCAAAAGACCCGACTAACAAAAAATGAAATTGAGTGAAAAAGCTCAGAAAAAAGGGAAAGTCAAGTTATCGTTAATTCCAGGTTAAATACGCTCCCCTAAAAAATCCCTACTAATTTATTCATACATTATTCTAGTATTAAGGGAAGCCATACCCCAGAAATCCAGTCGATGGACGAGTGGCTAAAACACAACAACATGGATAAGTATTCTGAATTATTCCGAGAAGCAAGAATGGATGATATGAACAAAGTCGCTGAACTGAATGACAAACAACTGAGAGGAGTGGTTATCAGCTTGATTGGGCATCGAAATGCAAAAAAATATCAATGCTATGAAATCACAACATTATAACAAGGGAAATGATACAGATTAGATAACATGATGAAATCAAGAAAATGCTATTTCGGGAATGTTTTCTGTTGTAACTGAGCTGGTGATCAATAAGCAGGAGGAAATTACTACCGCATCATGAACGAACCTTGTCATATATCTAATTTTGTACAGGAAAGGGCCGGGTTGTTCAGAGTTGAGTTAAGATAACCAAGGGTTGGCGTGAAAGCTTTAAAAAAAGTTCAGTTTTATTCCATTTGTCTACAATTTGATGATTGAATGCTCTAAATAAAATATTGAAAAAATCATCCCGAAAGGGCTTTTGAACAGAGAAATATAGAAACCTGGATTAAAATTGAAACCTGTGTTAACGTTAATCGGCCTCCGAACAACTGGGCCCTGGTCATTATCTATCGCATGAGAGGGGTGGGGCTCCCCCTTAGGTTCTGTCTTTTACTAATGCCCCCCCCCCCTTGTGGGGAGTTAATTTTCTATAATCTTCCTTTAATACTCTGTCAACGATGACTGATTCCCCTTTGGTTTTTCCTGAAAATTAACAAAGTAATGGTACACGTAGCAAGTGCTACAAAACTATTATACTCAAGTATTATAACTCAAACAACATATACTACTTTGAAGCTTAGGAATCAAAATTTGGGCCCTAGTATAGAAAACGTCTGTTTTATAATACCGAGATACGTATATGCATATATCGTGTTAGGAGACAACGTTTTTGAACTTTTAGGGAAGAATAGAAGTACAGCAGAAAATGTCAGGTTTGAAATCTGTTAAACGAAATTCCAAGGCGAAATCGTCTATAAAGATCCGAGCACGTACTTTACAATCAACATAAGAACACAGCTGCTATAGGGAAAAAAAATTTTTTTGTTTTCTGGCTGATGCCAAGCTTTTTTAATTGCACTAAGTATACCATAACCAACTCAGAAAACTATGCTCAAATTAATGTAACAACGGGATATTTTAATTAAAAAAAGGCTATTGTTATTATACGTGAGGGAATCTTCACTTATTATTGCGTCCTCATTAGAAAATCTTTTGAGTAAAGGTATTGACATTTATCATAAAAGAAAGATAAATCAGACAAAGATATTTCATAACCGCCTCCCGGTTAGCTAAATGGATAGACCGCTGGACTGTTGTGGGGGAGGTCGAGGGTTCGAGCCCCGGCCGGACCAACACTCAGGGTCTTAAAATAGTTGAGAAGAATTTGCTGCCTTTCTATAACATCGAGAAATGGTTAGATATTCTAGTCTTCTCGGATAGGGACGAATAAATGGAGGTCCTGTCTCTTGCAGGGTTGGGGTAAGAGACGTTAATTTCCCACACACGAGATTACTATGTGATGGATGTCCTCCCCTGGGGTGGGATGGGTGGAAAGGTGAAATCGATAGACTGAAGTGGCTGCCAGAGGCGCCTGATATGCTGACGTCTGTTCTCAACCTTCAACTGCACCCGTAATTCAGCCTTAGGCTGCAAGCGGTCAGAAATACTAGATTATTATTATGATTATTATATGATTCCTTGATTGTTACTTTTCTACTGAGTTCCTTCTTTGTTGTAATGCTTGGCCAAAAACTTGACTCCAACTCCGCATATATTCAACAGGGACTCTAAATAGGTGCCAGGTACTGACAATCCCCCCCCCCCCTCCCACAGGAGGAATCACTTCATGCCTAGGACGCCAAGATGGGCCATGGCAGCTTGGAGTATTGAGCTTATAAGACGTAAGCTTTCTTTTCAGCACAGTTCCCTCGGAACTTTTTTCCGTTGTTATTAGGTCTTTAACATTTCCTAATAATTGTGATCCGCATATACTTTTTGGTATGTCCCGAAAGTTGCTTTTGTCGTTGTTTTCATAGAAGCAACATTTCTTTCGTGGTAATCATTACTTGTCATTAGGTTGAATATGGTTCATTGTTACTTAGCGTCAGATGACTTCATTGCAGGCGCACATCAATTTTATGAGACACAAATTTGATTGTTCGAAAGCAGTCAAGCCCACCACTTCACAAGAGTGCGTTATACATCATTATATTGTTCTTACACTACGTACCCACAGTGCCTGTATAACAGCGCAGAACAATGTTATCACTGGCGCAGATTTTAATTTCCGCCGGAAGAAGCAAAGAAAAATGTGTGGGAGGCTAGCAAGTTTCCTTTCTTCATCTAGCCCATTTAACTGAGGTTCATTGGCGGTCAGTCCTGTTGTAAACAATCAGTTCAACGAGTATAAGAACTATTCTAGTTGTAAATCGTAAGTACAACCGTACGCATTCTACTGTTAATAACGTTTCGCCAATAGGTACAATTCGTAACAGGAAAATAAATGAAGGGGTCATGACGAACCAGAGCTATCAGGCTCTTTGATCCTGTAAACCACTCCTCATTTCACTTGGCTGAACGTAAAAGCGGTCTGCATCATACACGACCTCAGCGTGCAGTGTAACCAGGCGAAACTTCGATCATCCCTCAAGTCGAACCAACTTCCTTCTTACAAAAAAAGCACCAGTTCCGGTCTTCCTTCCAACATAATGAATTCCAGCATACATGATTAGATCACAGCGCGATACGAGAGAAGGTTTCTAAAGCAAAAAGTAGAACCGGCAATGATAGAGGAAGCCGGCAATTAATGTAATGACACGTGCACGTTAGAATGTCGCCGTCGCCATTGAGAAAAATTTAAGTGACTGAAAAATAGATTAATAATAAGCGTTACTGGGTGAATAGAAGACACCCTCGAGGCAATTCTGACTAATCTTCTAATCAAAAGTTATGTAATGAAAACAAACATCATCATCAATGGATTCAGAGTAGATTTGCTTGTGGCGTCATTGACGCGTGATTTTGGGGAAAACAAGGAGTGCCTCCCATTGCGTTTTGTTGTACAACTTTTATTTTGTCTTTCTCATTTTAGCTAGAGAGTTCGACTTCTGTGATACCGAACTCATCACTATCGATGGCTCTTTCGGTTTCTCCCCAGCTAATACTATGGAAGGCCTCGATAAATTCTGAAAATTTCATAGAGAATGAAGAATATATGGATATCGAGAATGTATACTCTTAAGTTTCAGTTTCTGTGACTTAAAAGTCCCCGATTTCTGGCTGTTTACTTAACCTTATCAGCGGAAGGGCGATTTGTTGACATTTTGACCATTTGTAGGTTTACGGTCGATTGTGAAACCTAAATATGGTAAGGGAAGTCAGTGAATTAATCATTTTCACAACCGAATGTCCATCTGGAAAAAAACTGTCATTTCTTAAATATGGCTGCAAATTCGACCAACCAGACAAAATCATTCATCTTTCTCTTTTGAAATAAAGAAATTAATCTTATACGTATCTTCTAGGTAGCTCAATGCACAAGACAGGGCCAATGGATCACTATTCGATTATAATCATTAATCTCCTGCAGATTTTGGTCTTTTCAACGGCGGATAAAGGTATGTAATGTAATTTCTAAACCCTTTATAACAACCATTTTCACACAGTATTATTCTACATCGGTTTTCAACTAAACAATGACGTTTTTGAATTCAGCGAAACAGATACACAGGAAATTTATCTCGGAACGATATTTTTAGTTCATTATATAGAAAACTCGTAAATTTCCTGTTTCCAATATGATAATGAATGATACTTTCTTAGCTTCGACAATCAAAATTTCGCAAAAACGTAAATTTCCTGTTGTGCATCAAATGCAGTGGATGTTTGATACAAACAAATATCAGCCTTCCTCTGTGAAGGTCCTTTGCGGAAAAAAAACATCGAATGCGCGTATTTCGATGCTATGGTGCATAAATGTATGAGATGTGAAATAGTCAAAAAAGCAAACATGATAAATGCAAGTTAAATATGCCTAAACACATTTCCCCTAAATTATGTATCAGTGAACGCTACGAGCGAATCTATTCTGAATCGATTGCATAATATATAAGTTAAATATGCGTAAACGTAAAACTGTCTTAGACTACTAAAACTGAGAGATATTTGGAGAAACAAAAGGATTTTCCGCTTTGTCAAAACATGTGTGATAGATCACTGTACGTGCCATGTACAAGATGCATGTACTATAAATAAGTCGAAGTCTGTGAGTAAACTCGTGAATTGACAGATGACTTAAATCATCTTTTGGATTATGTTTAATGCTATCTGGTTTAGGGAATTTTGTGGTTGATTGTCATATTTAGAGTACGAGCAGTAGTTCAGTTTTCGCGTTGACTCAGTTGGCTGAAGAGATATGATAAATTATTTCTCTAGTCAATAACGTTTCCATGTAATGACCTGCCAGTCTACTCGAGGGGGGGTATTCTGTCGGTACCAGCTCAAATCTTGAATCAACCAATACTAAGGTATACTGATTTTCAGTAAGTCGATGAATAAGCCATTTTAAATTCAGCCATGAATATTTATTTTCCACTAAGAACATGTTTTACATGAATTTGTTATGGGAACACCGACAAAAGTGACAGAGAAACTATAAGCGAGCTGAAAAAATGCAAGAATAAACTACAACAGAAGTAGAATAAATGCTAGACGTGCATAAGTTCATATTTTTCGTGAGTAATTCATTACTACACAATTATTTCCCGCCAAGAACGTGTTTTACAAGATTTATGTAAGCGACGACAAAAGTAGACTTCATTGACATGTAGTAGAAACAGCGCAAGAGTAAACTACAACAAAAGTAAGACAACTTAGTAGTCGTGAGTAATTTCCTGCTACATTGCGACTCGTTTAACGATGTTTTGGTTGTTTTAATAAATGGTGAAATTATTCAAGAGCAGCAACTTTTCAAAGATAGTGTCATCTGTCATGGTTTGCAGAGTGTTGCCGATCGTTTGTTGAATGGCTGAGTTTTCTTTAAGCATATATCTTCTAATTTAGACCTTAAAACAACTTATTTTAGTTAAGAATGGAGGATTTAAAAGTAAGGAAAGAGCAGGAATCATTTGCATAATGTTTACAGGCCCAACGAGTGATCATCAAGGGACCGCTTTTTCTCATTACCCATGTGCAATTCACGAATTAAAAACGAGAAAGCAGAAATTGTTTCCCGTGACGGGAATGACAACATTCCGAACCAGTGCTCTTCGCAAATGGAACAAACAAAGGAACTTGAAGTCAAGTGGCTTACTGAACATACCAAGGGTTATATTCACCACAAGGCCTTTACACATTATTCATATCACATGGCATACGGGTATGCAACATAACATCGAAATAAGCGAATTTTTCCCTAAATAATCGGTGTGTACAAAAAAATACAAACTTCTCTTAATCTGGTAGGCATGCTGTACTATAAGCTTTATCAATCAAAACACAAAAAACAAATATTTTTTGCCAACGTGATTGGTTATCATCAGCCTGATTTGAGCACTAACAGGACAGTGTACGCATCATCCTTGTAAATGGACAGAGTGCGTGTCTTGCCAGTGTCATTGGACAGTACTTTATGTGAGCACGTGCTATTGCCACGCATTTTTTGCCGAGTTACTGTTGCTTTTCGTCCAATTCTGTCTGTGAACATAAAAATGATAAGATAATTGGACTCCCGCCTCATGCTCGTCCTATTTTTCAGTTTTAATTACTCGTATCATAACAGACCAAATTGGACCCCACTCATTACTATTACTATAACTTACGTACTGAGCAAACCGCTAACAAAGAAACGCGTTTATTTTATAGTTATTCTACAAAGATGGCCGACAAAATTGAAAAGATGGACTCACTGGACAACCACAAGGCCGAACGGTGGACCTGTTGGGGTACGCCGGCTATATTTGATGAATAAAGTAAAAAATATCCGACAGTACCGGTGTCGCGAAAAAGGGTCAAATTGAATTAACTTCGTTTTAGACAACATTGATCAATAATTGCTTTTTTTTTTTTTAACAGTGGCGAAAAACAAGAAACGAGATTGGGATCCCAAGGTACGCGAGCTGCGTTGTTCGTGGCCAGCAACCAAACGTCTGGCTTAAAAGTAACCCTTTCCAAGTCCCAAGTACAGTAACAAAGGTTTACGTTACCATTCAGTACAGGTCAAGAAACTGTGCAAGCGTAGACGGAGATGATTTCTGCAGAACACATTTCGACTTTTACGTGCGTCAGATACCCGAGCCTTTAGGAAACAATTCCACTTATGCAAAGATTTCTGAAATGACTGCGCCGATCCCAGGTGACTGTGCTAGAGTAACTAAAACTGTTGGTATTCCAGTGAAAGGAAGGTTCATCGCGCTGGCTTTTCATAACCAGGGTTCCTGCAGCGTCATTTATTCTGTTATTGTCAGTTATTTCTTCTGCCCAGAATTCACTGTCACTAGTGGCTTGGTGTTCTTACCACGTTCCATGGCTCCAGAGAGTAATTCAGAGCCAGTGGAGGGCAGATGTGTTATAGATGCTGTTCATTATCAGGGAACTGTAGTGTTAGACTGCCAAAGCGACGGCTTTTGGAACATCAGCTCACTTCAGGGAAGTTGTGTATGTAAGGAGGACATGGAAAATGCAGGAGGAGAATGCAGAGGTATATCATGACCAAATTCACCAGCAGGTTTTATTTGCTTAACTTACATGCAACACAGTCATAGATTAAGGCAAGCCTTAGAGCAAAACTTTGATCATTTCTTTCTCCACCAGTACGATCATAGAAGTTAAGCATGATCGGATAGGGCTTGTACTCGGCAGGGTGTGTGGTAGAGAAAAACTTGATCGAGCCAAGGGAAGGAGCACCTTGAGAAAATGTACCCCGCGGAATTTTTAAGTTAGTGGTTTGATAAAAAGCGTTTCGTACACAATTCTAATGCTGTCCAATGACATCCATTTATTTTCTTTTGTTCCAGATTGTCCAGAAAGAAAATACAACGAACAGAATGGTCTGAATTGCACAGGTGAGGTTCATGTCCATGATGCTCAGGTCAAACATCAGATCTGCTCTTCAGTTTCGGTTCATTTGCAACACAAGTGAAGGAAGGACTCTCGCTTTTTTGTTAGTAGTCAGATATCATTCCAAAATGGAAGTGCTTCTGAGAACTTAAAATTTATCGGAGCTGTGTTCACGTTATTCTAATGAACATAAGCTGATGGGTAAAAATATGTCTTTTCAGTGGTTTGGATTGTAGTTTCTGTAAATAAAGGTTCGATCTTTCATACCCGTAGTCATACCATCCACCCCGAAGGATGTCAAGGTTGCCTTTGTAAACCAAAGTGGAGTTGAGATAACATGGCAGTCTCTAGTAGAAACTGGAGATCAGACGCACGTGTTTTTTGATGTCAACTGCCTCATACGAAAATATGTAGTATTGATGACGCGGACAACTGTCTTTATGAGGATTGCTCAAGTGACGTCAGATACATTCCCAATAATAAAGGTTTAGAAACGAACCACGTGATAGCGATGGGACTATCTCCATTTGTGAACTACACTATTAAAATCTTCGCCAAGAATAGAGTGAGTGAGGTGGCCAAAAGAATATATGGAGATGAAGGAAATTTCATAACACTGAAGATAATGATTGGCGGATTAGGTAAGTTGTAGAACTTTCCCTTTATACAAGGAAAAGGATGTAGCTTACACATTTCCTAAACTTGCTCTTTTTGTGACTCGAGGGGATCGAACTATTTGCAATATTTTGCTCGCAGGGAACGCTTGTTTTAATATTTTGATCTCAAGACGATCCAAATATCTTTGTTCCATTTAGTCAACAAAAAAGAAAACAAAATAACTTGGTTTTCTGAGAGTAAAAAGTATACGCCTATTAAAAAAGAGTGACGGTAATGATGAATAAATATATCTTACTATACGTTTTGTTGTGTAGTATCGCTGAGTATTTTTTCGAGTTGTGGCATATTTTGACGAGCCCGTAGGGCGAGTCAAAATACAAATAACGAGTAAAAATACTCAGCTATACTACACAACAAAACGTCTACTAAGTCATTTATTATCCAACACGCCAAACTCTTATTTTAGTGCGGGCGAATTTCGCGGATATTTATTTACGGGGAGTGCGTGACAGAAGTATGCGAAGCGGAATGGAATTGGCGCGTTGTCATGTTGCTGTTTCTTTTTTCTTTAATAAATGAAGAAATTTCCAGGTCGTCTAGCTGTTTTACTTCGTTCGATTCATCTAATAAACTTGGATGTATATTTGCCAGCCATTCTGACTCTTCGTCGTCGGAAATATGATTCAAATTTTCCGCTTTTTTTTTTTTTCGTAACTACAATTCAATTCTTTGCTTGCGCGATGCGTGAAAACCTGTTTAACCGGCACTCTACAGTACAGATACGGCGTGATATTTGAACTCGTCTATGGCATCATTTTTACTCTCCGAAGTGTAGATGGATAATAAATTGGAATATTAACGAGGGTATTGTATGGCTAGGTGCCACCAAAGCAGGCTTTTATAGTTAATGCTCACCAAGGAAAAAACTTTTTTTCGTGTCTTACGCAGAGGTAGCTTCAACTATTGCATCTCCAAAAGCGGAAGGTAGGTAAAGAAATTCCAGTTTAATCTGAAATTTATTATCCGTCATTAGCCAGCTCCTTTGAATCGAACAGACCCCTATTTGTTTGGATTTCTCGGAATCCTTGCAGTTCAAGTCAAACTAATAATTGGTGCCGTGCATATGATTGCTACATTCTCAGTTGTCAAAGGACAATCCAGATCAAAGTCTTCACGATTTCTTCCGCCTCTTGTAAAAGTTTTGAAGCTTAGAACTCAGTTCAAGCGCTTCCTTAATTCACATGCTTACCCTCTCCAGTGCTGCACCTTCTGTCCAGTATAAAAAGGCTGGCCTCTAAACTTTTGGGAGGAACGGTTATACAATTGATGTTCATGGACAAAACATCGGTTGTACAAAGTTTTTCTTAAAAGCAGTCTAAACCTCGTTTTTGAATAATCGGCCTCTAGTGTTTTGCGCGTGATGCGGGCCACAGATCGTGAAAGCCATTTCAACTACCTGCTACAAAAAATATTGAACTGGGATTTCCGTAAGCTAGGAACATTTTTATTAACTTTCACTCACTTATGATTTTGCAAGGAATTTTAATTTGACAGCTAAGCTCTGATCAGCTACTAACGACCTTCTCCCATCTTTTTGTAGCCTCTTCTAAGACAATCTCCGCCAAATTGGAAAAAGGTAGATCATTCATTTAACACCAAAAACTTTAAAACAGCAAATTTGCTTTGGCTAGTGCTCTCAGAACCTTGAAAATTTTTTGTAGTATCATCTATTTTCTGTCATATAACGAAGGGTTGCTGATACTTTAAGTTCATCTTTATATACTATTTGTTTTTGAACTTGTGAGACACAGATCTAAGATACATTACTGTTCTTTTAATCAAAGCCCAGCAAGTGAAATCTTTCCACCAAAGGAGTCTTGAACTTAAAGAGTCCCTCCAAATGCTGAAATATATAAATTTATTCATTATTTGATTCGCGGAAACTTGGTCACGTGGTTTTTTTGATACTCATTATACTTTTGTTTCTAATAGGAGATCACCGAGATCCTTTTTTCTTTACGTACCGCACAAACTTATCAATTGAAAATGTTCACCTCTTAACTCACTTAACAGATACCACAAATGTTTTTTATCTGAAAATCATCTATGGATTAGTGGAGCTGATAGTTCTGATCATATCGTTACTCTGCTATTCCACCTTCAAAAGGTAAGTGCCGAAGAGATGCAAACACGTACTGACAAACTTTGAAAAGTTGAAAAAAACTGGATAATTAGGCTTTCCAATCCTGCGCCGAACAACGAGCAGAGCCTCTGGTAACATGGCATGCGCATGCTGAAGAAAATAAAGAATGTTTTGGTGAAAAGAAAGGAAGAAAATACGTTTTTTGTATCAGGTTGATCTTTATCTCTTCCCAGATGGCGCTGTCGAAGACAAGAAAATGATATGCAATTGACGGCTTATTCGGAGGTCAGAGAGTATGACGGTAAATGTCTATCGTTATCCATATCAAATGAAGTACAGTATCTTTTATCTAACTTAGAAATATTTCATTCATGATAATCATCATAATGAAAGATAGTAGCAATGATGAAAATTATACAAGTTTAGGGTGATCATAACAATTGCAATAATTATGATAATAATGATGGCACTGATAATAAAATTTAATGATAATAATGACGTTGATGATGATTTAAAAGCCAATCACAACTAAAGTTGCGTACGTAAAACTTCCCTCTTCTTTAGAACGGGTATACCTAGCATTAACGTTCTCGTGGAAGAGGCGAGTCAAATGGGAGGGTTCTAAGTTCCCCTACCTTAGCATGTCCTTTATCGCTTCGGCGTGAAGAGGGCACTTGGTTCGATTTTAAGGGCGACATTTTTAACCCAAACTTTCAATAATTTCGATTGTTTAACTTTAATGGCGGCGAAATAATGTATCATGTTCTATGTCTTTTTCCTAGCTGTACCAATGCTTCCTGAATGCCCTCTGGTTGTGATTGAAGACCAAACCACAAATGAAATTTGGGACGGTTTTGAGCTCGATCGCACACAACTAAAGCTCATAAAATTGCTTGGGACCGGGAACTTTGGCCAAGTTTCCAAGGCAATTTATCAGCCTTCCCAACTACAAGTGGCTGTCAAATCCCTGAAAGGTAGCTTTTTACGATTCTTTCCACACTTTTAATTTTTTTTTTCGTTGATAGCTAGTTCCATGTGTATAATAAACGGTTTGAGATTTTAAAATGAATGAAACAAATTTTTTGGTCGATTTTTAGCCCCCGAAACATGCCAAATTTATGTGTAAAATTGTTCCCGGAGACTGGGGCGAGAATTGGACTCGTGACGTCAGGTTGTTTGATCCTTTGATTGGCAAGGTCAACAAATATCAGTGTTTTCCTTGTAACACGCTGTGATTACTCGCTTAATTCTATCGTTTCACGCTTCGAAATGTCCAGCGATTCCGAGAGTATTGAGTCGTCTGACTCTATAGAGAGTATGGATTGTGGAATAAGCGACAGTTCTGAAGAGGAATGGGGAGTTATCACTGGTGTGATAGCTCCATATCAAGATGAGCCGCTCGCGGACGAGAACGACGAAGAAACTGGCGTTTCGAGCGAAGAAACCGATGTTGATGGACTTACCCCGTCAACTCTGGAGGCTAGATACGAGAGAACTGTAGACGTAGATTCCTGGTTAGTAAAACTGGTCCTTTAAAATTCCTTGTATATATACTTATAGCAAATCTTTGTTCGACAACAGTTCATTTTTGCTGTCTTCTTCAGGTGTCGCTGCGAGTAATGTAATACCGGGACGTTAGTTGGTTCCCTGGAGTTTCGATGTTGCAGAGAGGTAACAAATTCATCTGCAAAGATGGTTTTTGATGGTTCCATTGAACGGATAAAATGCATCACACAACACGAGGACTACCATGCGATTACGAACCGCGCAGTTCTTCTCCAGGTGGCTCCCTTGTTGAGAAACCAAGATGGAGGGACTTACCGTCGCCGAGGTGGAATGTCAGAAAACGAGTCAGTACATTTTTAGTAAAAAACAGAAATGAAAACATACAATGTTTAAACTAGCATAATCACTTTGGTGGGCATAAAGCATTAAGCTTCAGATAAATCAGGGTAAATTAAGGCATCTCAAGCTATAAAAGTTGACCAAGTTAGATTTGGCATTTACTTGGACTTTTATCTCATGCACTCACCTAACATAAAACAGGAACTAATAAGATTGCTTGTAAAGTAGCTTGTCGGAAAATGTAAGCTTGAGAAATGTTCTGCAGTTCATTATCAATTCGTAAACATAAATATTTTTTTATTTGAATGTGTGTGTCATGGGGAGGTGAAAGGCAGGGTCCTGTAGTAATGTAGGGCATTCTTACACACCTTCCCATATAATTTTCATTGTGCTTTTACTCTAGGTTCATTAGAGCTGTTGCATACCGATGGACCACGAGGTGGCTTTGTGGCTACATGGGCTGGGATAACAGAAGACCACTACCAGCCTGTTTACCATAATATCAGAACAAAATACCAGTCACAAAATACCAGAGGTTTTGCTGCTGCTCATGACAAAGAGTAGCATAGTACACATCATCAAAACTGTGACGTGATTCTTCTACACTAATTTCACATACAGTGTTTTGTGTCTCGGTAAACAACAATTTTCAAATTGATTGTTATGGGTGGTTGTTTCTTGTTCTATTGTTTGGTAATGTATGGACTGTGAACCAGAAACAGCGTAGGTTCTACATGCACACTAGTTTGACTATATTTAAAATTTCACCTTGTTGTAGGTACAATGCAAATATTGTAAGTTGATGAGTACAGTACAATGCAGGCATGGAAAATTTGAAGTAAAAAGGAAAATTGTACTACGCAGAAAACCTTCCTGTGACAAAAGTTTGGTCACTTTATTTTTTGCAAGGGCTTTTGTGACTTTGCAATGGTTTTTGGCATATTGAGCAATTGTAAGGTCGTCTTGAAGTGGGTTGACTGCTGCTTGGGGTATTGTCACTGATAGACATCTGTACTTTAGCCTGCTCTGCTTCTGTAAAATAAATAAATTTATTTAATTATGTTAGTGCATTTTTAGTTTGTTTGTTTGTTTGTTTGTTTGTTTCGCATGCTTTTACCATGGAAAAAACATGTAGAAGATATCCTCCGTGGAGACAATCAGATTGTGCATTACCATGATGGCAAACTTGTTCCCAAGGTCTATCTTTTCCCCAGTTCAAGTGGGTGGGAAGAAGATAGACCCTGAGGACAAGGTTGCATGACAGTTGGTACGTAGAACATTATGTCATATTTGAACATTGAGCTTCATGAGCTTTGAAGAGTCAAAGCAAACTAACCTGGTGGAAATAGTGACGTTTTCTTCATTGCCTTTCTTGCCTGGTAAAACTTTACAGCATCCTCTTTATTTACTCTGTCTGGGAACTGCCGGTTTAGGGGTTCTGGTACCCTTGCTGCATACTTCTCATGTACTTTCTTCATTTCTGCCTTTGGCAAGGTGAAGAGAAGATTCTTCAGTGTATCAACATACCCTGAAAAGATCACAGCCCAATTCATATAAAATGTAGACGTAATTTGAAAAACGTGCAACAGTGTTTTATCAGGTATAAGGAAACAAGGTGAAGCAGAGTCTTTTACACAAGATGCTGGTCAGTAGTACTTATCATGGTAAAAAGAGTGATCTGACTCCTACTTAACAAAAGAGCATAACATTTCCTACACTTAGTTCAGCGTAGCCACTGTACTTTTAAAATAATAATGGTCGATAATTACCATAGCTAGGTGGGGATGCCACCTCTCTAACAACCTCTTCTCCCAGTTTAAATTTTGGATAAGTCACCCGAATGTAATCTTTTCCATCTCTTGATGTTTGGGTTTCTCTTCTGAGGTTTTCATTAAAATGCAAGCTTGCCAGTACGTGCCTAGAAAATTTTACTTTAGATGAGCAAACACATGAAAATCTGAAAATGAGATTGTGTATGATAATGGTTGGAACACAAGGGAAAGAACCAAGGAAAGGAATTAAGGGGATGGGAATGTGATAAATGATAAAAAATACTGTTTTGTGTACTTGCATACATTGTAGACATGTTGCATGATGTCTGGTCAATAGATCATGTATAACATTTAGCAGTCACATACCCATTCATTTTGAAAAATGACAGTTTTTAGCTAAAACTGCAATACAAAACACTACTTTGGCCATAAAACTTCCAGGAATACTACATCTACAGAGTGTAAAAGGAAAAGGATAAAATATTGTATGCAACATATTTAGGTGAGAGTCACTGTAATACAACATACACATACCTGCAAATAGAACCTAACCAAGAGTAACAAATCAACTTGGGATGCCAGTTATTTAGGGTGGCATGGAAGCCTTCTAGGCAACTTGTCTGGGCATCTGGTGAGAGTTTTTTTATGTCATTCAGAAGGATCTTCTTTGTCAACAGCAATTTCAATTTGTCATATGCTGCAGTGCCTACCAAAAGTATTATTGAACAATTTTAAAATGACACACTACATTGTACATTGTTGAGATTAGAGGATGTAAAGTATGTATGAGCTCATTTGCCAATTTCAAATGATAGACTTTATCCCAAGAGTGTCATCATCCAGTCATTTAACTCCACACAAAGAATATGACAAGGAGGATTGAGAGAAGGGTAGCCACATGGGTACTGATACTGTATATCATCAAAAGCAACGAAAAAATTCCTCACCAACTCTTATCCACTTTCTGGGTTCAAGTTCTCCATGATGACATTGTTTATAGAGTGGATCTGGGTGATTAACATGTTTATTACTGACATGGCGCATAAATGAATTCCATTTGGCAATGATAAGAGACTCAAAGCCAGCTTTTGTTGAAGTCGCACACCAGTACATATGTCTACGTATCCCTTTCATCCAATATTTGATTATTTCACATCCTTTCTCTTTACTTAAACTCAATAACTTCTTAGTTAATGATCTTGCCACATGCCAAATATCATAGTAATGCCTGGTATTGACACAATTCTCTCGAATCCACTATGCCCCTGTGCCGGTCAGACACAAAAATAGCAATTGTCAGACCAACACGCTGCAACTAGGAAAAACATCTCTTTGCCCCCTCGAGTTCTGTCTGTTGGCTGCCACCAGTTTCATTTGCCTGAGTAATAAAAGGAGAAATATAAGGGAATGAAAGGTTACTCACTACAATTATAATTGTAACGTTCATGTTAATCGTGTTTGAAACAAACATAACTCCCACTGATAATAAATAATAATCTAGTAACTGGGAATGTACTACCAGTTAGACTACCCTGAAAATAGCATCGTAATAATACTATAAAGCAATGCAGTAATATCATGCAATTCCATTAATATTTTTTACATTTCTAGTAACAATTGATGATAATTTATTCTTCCAAAAAGAACTTGACTTACCTGAACTAATTCAAAGTGGACGATTTTCATGATTGTGGTGCAGAACATTGTGTAGACCCCATATTTGGCAGAGTGCCCCACTGAATCAAACTGTCCATCCCCTGTCCAAGCAACATTTTTTAACTTTCTGATCTTGCTGATGAGATTGGCTTGGTATGTTTCCCAGTGATGAAGAACAACTGGAACTAGGAATGACTTCTGGTGCCTAAAATAGATACGGGCAGAGAATACATGGAGCCCCATGTGGCGGAAAACCAGCAATATCTTGTTTATAGATGCTCCAGCCATCAAGACTGCAAAGCTCAACAAGATATTGCCAGCAGGATATTTTCCAAGAACAGTAGGCTGGGATTTCCAGATGTAGTTACCATGGCATTTTGAACAGCTCTGTGTTACAGTAACTATGGTCCCATCTTGCTTCATCCTTGCTGTAGGATTGCTTTCTTTACACTTGAAGCAGAAAAGTGTGAAAATATGAAGCAGCATGCTGTAAAATACAATGAACTTGGGTTCATCATATTCAGGGGTATCTGGATCAACTCTGCAAAATAAAAGGCATGGCTGAGTCCTTTCAATAATATACTCAAGTTACATAATGAATTATTGTCAAGTGGAACAAACAATAAACTCAGACTCAAACCCAGTAGCTACTTATATGTTTTGAGGGTGAGAGAAGATTGGATATGAGAGTGAATTGACGAACATGAGGAGTTATGGATGGGAAAAAGGGCTATTTTCCCTTTGTCCTTTCCCATAACTCCCTAAGTGCCTCAATCCACTCAAGCAAGTGGTATAATTACAATGAAAGCTACAATAGTAGTCTCACCTGATATCTTTTTCCACGCTTTCTTCTGAGAGATTCTCTTCCTCTTCATCATCATCAGTACCTTCAGCTTCTGTGGAACCTCCTGCCTGTGACTTCCAGTCCCCATCCTCATTCTCTGTTGCCATATCTGTATCACTCCCAGTGCTTGACCAGATAAAGAAATCTTTGGACCCACTTTCCTCCTGCATATCAATTTTCTACTTCAGACACTGTTTCAATTACTTTCTATAATAACAAACAAACAAGAAGGAATAAATGATCCAGTACTAGTGAGAGTGAGTAGCACTAGGAACACTTGAATCAAGTTCAATATGGATATTCTTTTGCCATTATACAAAGCTACAAGAAAGCATAAATAGGTTTTGTTTAGCACTCACACTTTTGAGCTCTCTTATCTCCTTTTTCTGTTCCTTTACTATTCTCCTTAGACGCATAGTTTGCTTCTTCTGATTTTTTAATTTGGATTTATATACACAATCTACACAAGAGCTGCCTTGCAATGGTGTTATGTTGGGGGATGGAGTTGTGAAAGAAACAGGTGTTGTATTGACTGGCGTAGCACAGGTATTGTTGGTGGAGGTCAAGGCAACTGGAGAAGTGAAAAGAGTGATAACAGAAACAGTAGCAATTGAGGCATTGGTGCTGGCGGAACTTTCATCAATTGGGCTCATGCACACATCTGTTGCGATGTTGAACGGATTCTCTTCATTTGTGTCATCATCATGATCATCTACAGGGTGACTCATTGATTCTTCCCTGGCCTCATCAACCTTCTTTTTCTTCGCCTCCAACTCATGAAACTCTGCAAAGGCATCACGCCTTAGCTGCAGCAAAAACATAAAATATCCTGGTTGATAAAATATATCGAGCACAAGACACCCTTGCTTTTGCTAAGATTATACATAGGATTCGAAACGATCACGAAGCTTGTATAAATCAATACTCAAAACTCCAGTGAACATGATGATGATTCACTAAGGTATAGGTTTTAGCAGTTCAGTTTGCTTTCAGCACGGCAAAACCGCAATTAGATACGGACATTTTACACAATGCTTCCAAAAATTTTATAAACTCACCACAGAATAGGTTATTTACATCACAAAAGCTTACACATGTTAATGTTAATGATCGGAGATCACGAGAAAACGCTTACCTGTCGCCTTTTGCGATCTGTCAGAACTTCAGGACCTTCTGGTAGAACTGCATGTCTTGTTGGAACAGAGCCCTTGATAAGAACTTTGTTCCGTTTTACTTGCGTCATACCGTCCAGCGAAAATGCCAAGCTGCCCTCGTAACAACTTTGCTCACAGTGAGCCGAACACAACGAGGCATCAACAAACATATGAAACATATGTGTGAACTGCGGTCATGAGACGTATATGAGAACGATCCTTCGCAGTAAAGCACTATTTGAGCAATAGTGAAGATCAGACCTGAAAAAAATTTCAGGCCTGTACGGGACTCGAACCACTGACCTCTGCGATACTAGTGCAGCGCTCTACCAATTGAGCTAACAAGCCAACTGGGAGCAGGGCATCAAATTAATTCGATATCAACCCGTAGATGATAAATCAAACAACAACAAAGATATGAAACATATGTGTGAACTGCGGTCATGAGACGTATATGAGAACGATCCTTCGCAGTAAAGCACTATTTGAGCAATAGTGAAGATCAGACCTGAAAAAAATTTCAGGCCTGTACGGGACTCGAACCACTGACCTCTGCGATACTAGTGCAGCGCTCTACCAATTGAGCTAACAAGCCAACTGGGAGCAGGCCATCAAATTAATTCGATATCAACCCGTAAATGATAAATCAAACAACAACAAACATCGTTCTCATATACGTCTCATGACCGCAGTTCACACATATGTTTCATATGTTTGTTGTTGTTTGATTTATCATCTACGGGTTGATATCGAATTAATTTGATGGCCTGCTCCCAGTTGGCTTGTTAGCTCAATTGGTAGAGCGCTGCACTAGTATCGCAGAGGTCAGTGGTTCGAGTCCCGTACAGGCCTGAAATTTTTTTCAGGTCTGATCTTCACTATTGCTCAAATAGTGCTTTACTGCGAAGGATCGTTCTCATATACGACAACGAGGCATGTTTGGCAACAGGTTCGCCGAAATCAACTCGGTGCCGCTGCACGAATTTCACCCATTGGGCTCTCACTGTTGGATTTACAGGAAACTGGTGCATCGAAATACCCGGTGTGTAGCTGGTATTCGTACAGCTTCTATTGTTGGGCGCCCCAGCCACACAATAACGTCCACCTTTCCGTACTGGCCTCTTCTTTTCCGCCATAGACCACTTTCATAAATGGCTGCCGGATTAATATTAAATTTGCCCGAGTGGCCTCGCTTGAGATAATGTATTCTTTTGAATTTTGTACTGGAGAACGAGGCCACCCTGGCAAATTTATATGTAACCAAAAGAATTTTAATCCGGCAGCCATTTATGAAAGTGGTCTAATGAGAGTCAAACAACCTGACGTCACAGGTTAAGTTCACGTGACCTTTTGGCCGCGCGTTCGAGGGGACAAATTTTAAGCCAACTTAGCGCGTAGTTTAACGAAAACTATGTGTTTATAATTATTTTCAACGATTTTTAACTCTCGAACCGTTTGTTATATATATCGAACTAGCAGAAAAGAAAAAAAAAAATTTCATGTCATATACACTTTAAGTGGAGTTAATTTAGGGATCAAGATATGTAGAGATCGAAGTGTAAATATAATAATACAGCTTCTCTAATATTGTGTCAAAAGTGGAATAATATCAATTTCCTACTGCATACAATATTAAACAATCATGTTATTTATATGATGAATATATAACCCGGAAAGTGATAAATCGTATATCCCCTCCATGTATTGTGGGACACCAAATACTTTGTCTAGCACTCTTATCATATCTTAAAGAAGTAAACAAAACAACAAAACGAATTAAAGAGAAATAAAAAACACTCCAACATGAAATATGAAAAAATCAATTGTAAAAAAAATGACATGGCAAAGTCTGGATCGAAAATCTGTGGAATGTTTCAGTTACACTCGGAAGTTTTCTTTAACGGTTGTCTCCTATGAGTAGCCTCCGGTGATATCTATTAGTCAAGGCACACTTTTTTTTTTATCTACGCCTTTAAAATTTTGAAGCAACGCATTAAAACTCCAGTGAAAAACAGATTCGTTACTTTATCTTTAAAAATAGAGATTCTCGCCGCCTTCCTTCCCGTCTAGAGTGTTTACAACAAAGGTAAATCTGATGAGTCGGTATTGTGGTGGATTAGCCAGACGGTTGTCTTATTGGTTGCACAGTAAATAAGTCAAGATTTATATTTGATTATGGTTAATTAAAAAAAAATTGTCATTATGTTTCAATGAAATCATTTATCATTTCCTGTCCTAAGAGTCAGCAATTGACAATGAAACGAGCACGACTTGATAATGTCTTGCTTCACGAACGCGAATACACCTAAAGTGTAACGGCAACTTTTTAGTGTGTCTTCGTTTTAACCTGTTTCAGAGAACGCCTAGACCTGGAGAGCATCATGAAGGAGTTGGAAGTTATGAAATCTCTGAGTGCTCATCCGCACGTCGTTGGTCTCATTGGTCATTGTATAGAGAAAGGTGCTTTGGTCATGGTGTCTTCCTATTATATTTTCGTTTTGTCGTTCATATTTTTGGTTTGTTGATCTTTCTATAAGTTATGTTAATGATAGCTTGTATCGCAATCATGGAAATCATTTCCGTCCTCCTCTTCTCCCTCTCCAAATACGTCTTCTTTGTTCTCTCTTTCTTGTATTTGTTTTTGTCGACACTATACTTTGCATTCCGATGAAATTTTGTCTGGTCTGTCATGTAATCTTTCAGAGTTCGATGCCTCTTTCTCTCTTCTTTCGCCACCGGGATATGGTTGATCATCATACCATTTGGAAGAAAGTTAGGACCATTAAACTTTGGGAGAATTTCTATGAAGTCAACTTTCTATACTCAATATTGTTAGACTAAAGTGGTCAAACCAGTTTGCCCTAATAGCTTAAGAATCCCGTAATTTGGTTGTAAAAATTCTCTTATACAAAAAAGACTACTACTAGCACTACTATTACTACTAATGATAATATTGATAATAATAACGATGATAATAATAATAATAGTTACCAACCAAATGGCTTTCCAAGTAGGCGCGAGACTTGCAAAAAGCCATAGGGTCTAGTTTTATACAAATGACACAGCACCAAACGTAGTTGTATAAATGACAACCGTTTAAGTGATGAACAACAAATGAATGAAAGATCCAATCTTGAGATGCACAATTGTTCGCGAAACTGTCCTGAAGACGCTTTTCAAACTTAAACCGATAGGTTTGAAAACAGTTAATGTTAGCCCTTTTACTGGGACTCTTATTTAATCTTGTCCACTTAGAAGCGATCAGTATACTTTCAAAATTTCAGATCCTGTGTTTATCGTTTTGGAGTATCTGCCATATGGTGATTTGTTAGGATACCTGCGTAAGAGCAGAGGAATTGAGGACACTTATAACACAGGAGAAAAGGGACCAAGTTCAGCACTAAATGAAAAAGACCTCTTGTCTTTTGCATGGATGATTGCTGATGGCATGGGTTATTTGGCATCAATGAAGGTGAGAGATGTGGTGTTTAAAGGGAAATTACGGTCTGGGAAAAGTTAACTGACAATTAGGAGACTTTTTTCCTCAGGAGTTTGAAAATAACTGCCATTTCGTCCAGCTTTCTTTGTATTAGTGACAAGAGCGTTTTGAAGTTGGCCATTTTTACAACTTTCGTGGTTAGAAAAACGCCATCTTGGATATTACGTCAGTTCTGACATATCAATAGTCAAACTTTGTTCGGCGCTTTGTCCTTGTTGACCAGTTTGACCTTTGTGAAAAAAATTTCTAATACTCCTCATAATTGAAATGAAGTGAACTGTCGTGAGGTTGAATGTCAAAATACATACTAAAATTCAAAAGCAAAGGGTATAAGCCTCCACAGGCTACTGAAAAGTGAAATATTTAAGAAAAGTTGTTCGGCAAAAATAACCCGCGACGACGGCTTGGCAAACCCTGCAAAACCTCAGAACTGCCAAAACGAAAACTTCCAGCGAGATGTACAGGCATGTAAGTTTTCCTTGTTGACCTTCGGTTCGAACTAAAAGCTATGATTACCTTTTCCACATTCAACACAAATTTCAGTTATTTATTCTATGAATTTTTTCAAACCATTTTATTGTGAGCGAATAAATTGAAGCTCAAAATGGTGGTACACCGTGTGCGGTAAATTCTCAGTCGCCACCATTAACAAGAGCTGATATTTAACATCATCCCCTTTTTCAAGCAGTATATAAATATATGTTATGAGTCCACCGAGTAAATTTTCTTTACCCCACCAGTCAGATTCTCCTACGAAGAAAAACTAAATGACATTTAATACATTGCCGGCAAATAATCGAGACAGACACGCTTGCGGCAAATAAAAATTATCCTTCCTTAGGCAGGTCCCCATATTTCACTATATCATATCGATTGGACATGATAAGAATAATATGAAAATATTTCTCTTCCAACCAACTACTTGACGTAATCATGCAGTGCTTATGCTTTTAAAAGAAATCGAAAGTTTCATTTTAGTCTCGGTTATATTGAGGTAATTTCTAATGTAAACACTGTATGACAGAGGGGGCTCTCTGGCGCGCGTCGAAAATAACAAAGCTATTCTTCTCACAAGTGGTGACATTTCAAACATTTTAGAATGAAAAAATATTGCGTTGAAGGTAATTCTCAGCAATAAAGATAAAAAACACCGTTGCAAATTAACAGTAATGCATGCCAGCAGGGGCTGTTCTTAGTTCCACGTGGCTCGTGTTCAGTTATACTCCGAAGCTGGGTTCCTGTGACTGCAAAAATAGTTCGTCGCATTCCAAGGTGGTAATGTCAAATGAATCCGTCGCGGGCACTGCGGTCTTCCGTTTAGCAAAATAACTATCACTCCACAGCTTAGATTTGTTGAGGAAAAAACCTTTGCTTTTCAAATTGAGTCGGTGTCCTAGTGCATTTAATTCTTAGGAGCATACATTCTCGTTTTCCGTAGGATTCTCTAGAAAGTTGCCGCAAGCAAGAGAACCACTCGCGATCCACGTTTCTTCTTAAAACTAATTTTCCTGACTTTCTCTCTCTTTCTCCCCAACAGAGGTATCTCCTTCCCCTGAAGACGAGCCATGTTTCGTTGGCATAAATGGATGTATTACACCCACTCGGCTAGATTAAAATCTAAGTCGAGAATTTAATAACTTGCGCTCTTTCGCCGCTGTTTTCCTTGTTTACCTCCACTTCAGAAGGGATGTAATTTAGCATGCTTGACTATAACTACATCTAAGTAGTTTCGTCATAACAAAGATGGCGGATTTCGATTTGGAAATGCCGATTTTGGAACGTTATTGTTCGCAACTAAAACTCTTTCAGCTCAAGTGAACAGTCAATTAGGACGATACAAGCAAGGAACTTTTGATATAAGTAAAATTTTTCCAGACAGTACGTTCCCTTTAAGTCAATAACGTACTTATCTAGCCGATGTAGACCATAGGGCACTTTCATGTTCTATTGCGCGGGCTTGAATTTTAGTTGCATAATCTCCACACTTTTCTCCGTCTATACGTTTCCTATGATAATGAAAGTTAGAATTTGTTCGATGATCAACATGACCTTAATGTTTGATTCAGTTGTGCATAGTCACTCCTAATGAATGGTTAAAGGGGTTACATCGCCAGAAAATTACATTATTTACTTGTTTTTCAAACTTTATTTGGATGGAAACGGGGAACGAAAATCTAGTTACGTCTTTTTACATTCCAAATATAGTTTTCCATCGGTTTTCTATTCTGAAATATTCATCTTTTATTCTTCGCAAACAAAATGTGACTACACTGCCAGCTAGATTAACGGTACTGATTTAACTGGATTCTCGAAGATCTCTTCTGTGCACTTCTAAGGTGAGAGATGTCGGGAATGGAATGCTAGATGGAATGGCTCAGACAATAAATTATTTCTAAAACTTAGGAAGTACCAGTCCTTTCATTCCTAGTGCTCATTCAATATACAGTTTGCTAATTTCAGGTAATAAATATGAGATATTATATTGCGAAAGCTGAATGTTGTATTGACGCTAAAGGGACTTTTTCGTGGCAGGATTAACTAGCTTAGATAGTTTTGTCTTTTTTTGGGTTTTTTGAGGGTGGTTCATCGGGATTTAGCAGCTCGAAATGTTTTAGTTGGAGAAAACAGAGTGTGCAAAATTTCAGACTTTGGATTGGCACGGAGATTGGAGAAAGATATCTATACGAGAAGGACTCAGGTTACTTGAATTACAGTGAGATGGATCTCTTTAAAGTGCTGGGATGCAAGATAACGCCAAATGAGTTAAACGCTGCAATATTTAAAACGATACTATGATTCTTAATGAACTGCTTCCTTGACGAACGAACGAACAAACGTTTAATTGTTTCGCTGTATTAATTTACTGATGGGTTGATTTCAATTTTCAGGCACGACTACCAATAAAATGGATGTCCCCAGAATCAATTTTCAAGGCTGAGTCGACAACAAAGAGTGATGTGTAGGTTGATACATTTATCCTCCACTTTCTCTGTTCAAAATTACTAAAAATCGACGCAAAGTGATAGGACTTAAGAAATTAAAAACGCCGAACATTTATTCTGTTAACCGTTTTTTCTCAAGTGTTTTATATGATGTCTGAGTACAGTGTCAAGTCCAATGTCTTACGAAAAGGTATCCTTGATTGACGTTCCTAGTTATTTGGTGGGAATCTTTTTCTTTTAAGCTTTTTTGAAAGATTTTTTGTGGAGCTCCCCCAAGTCTGATGTTAATTTCTGTATCTAGAAACAGCAATGATTGATTTAATCTTCCTTGAACTAAATGTCATTTGATTAAAATGGTATTTTGATCTCCTTTGTCTAGATGGTCTTACGGTATTGTAATGTGGGAACTGCTTACGCTTGGTATGTCAACTCAATCAGTTCGTTCTCAGGACCATTCTTTCTAGAATGAAAACGTTGCACACTGTACAGAAAAGACGATGGAAAACAATGAAACAAAGAAAAAAAAGCCAAAACAAGCATAAAAAATAAAACATAGCAAATGAACAATGCCCACACTGCAAAACAAACTATAAGTTTATGCCAATGAAAGAACTGAATTTGGTGTAAAAACATCAAGTTAGGCGGGTGAAACAGGCTGCCCAATCGATATTGCATGCGTTCAGTCCTGTGCGCCTTGCGAACACTGATTTAAAAAGTTTTATAGAATTCTATCTTCCTATAAGTTGAATACTGATGGTAATATTAAATGGATACTGAAAAAAGAGGATGATATCGGATCTTCCCTCTAACAGGCGGATCGCCATATCCTGATATGAGTGTGCAAGAGCTCATTCCCATGCTGGAGGGTGGATACCGCATGCCAAAACCGAACCACGTCTCAGAAAAATTGTAAGTGAAATGTTTGCCAAAACTGGAGTCGGAGCAATTTGTCTGTTTAGTATTTTCATTCTTCACTGTGTTTCATCTCGGAAAGATCTAGGGATGAATGTAGAGCGACTTTGCTTTTAGGCTAGGGACGCTAGGAGTCAAGCATCAAAGATGTGAACTTACTCCGCTGTGGAAGTTCTAAGACCTTCCTTCCCACTGAGCTCGATCTCAGAATACTGTCCTGTAAGGCTCACTTCGCATTTATCTGAAGGTATGCCATTATATTGGAGTGTTGGAATGAACAGCCCGAAAACAGACCAACTTTCAGCTGGATTTGTTTTGCAGTCAAAAGACTTCTGGACGACGTGTAGGTTGGCTTGTTGTGGATTTTCGATTTTTAAAAATTTAAGAGAGCCTCGTTATACCGAGAACTATTATGGTCCAAAAACAATTTACCTTTCTACAGTATAGCCTTAAGAGAAGAGTCCGATAAATTTTTACTGGAAGAAAGAAAAAAAATTGAGAAAAAAGATGGAAAGGGGTGTACATCTGGATTGTCTTCTGATACATGTATTGCATTCTTATCCTTATATCCTTA
>NC_142526.1:20631073-20683573 GCF_964205215.1 Stylophora pistillata
AAAAAGACGGCTGTCAGCACCATGAGAACTATAACAAGCCTCTTTTTTTCTGCCGTCGCTTCGTTACCCCGGCTGCAAATTGTTTGTCTAAAACACAACCCGGAAATAATTCGTGAATAGCAGAAAGCGATGCCAAGGAAAGGGAGCAAAGTAAGGAGAGTCACCAGGCAATAAACGTACACTTTCATCACCGCATGGTCATCACCAGGGGAGCAGAGAGTGGTGTTTAAGCTCGGGCGCTGGTCCACAGACACAAACAGAGGCGAGACAATGGCAATGGCTATCAGCCAGATAACAGCTAAGACGTATCCGACTTTTTCGAGTTTGATCCTCCAAGAAGTTGTAAAAGGTTTTACCATCGCCTGGTATCTGTCGGCAGCCAACACCGTCAGCGTCATAGCGGACACAAGAAGCGTTACCATAGTGATATTGTTGGTTGTTATAAACTTGCAAAGGAAACTGCCAAGGGCACCATTTGGGAAAGGACTCTTGATTGGAATAAGATGCATCGTCGTAAACAACAGGGTGGTGATATCTGCAGCGGCCACGTTGACAAGAAGGTAATTGGTTGTCGTCCTCATACGACGGAAACCTATCACCGCAGCAACAATAAACGAGTTACTCAGCAATCCAAGCAGAATGATTATTCCTGCGACCACCTTAGGTGCCTGCGATGCCGGTCCATCTGGCTGCCTCGCTGTAGGGTCGAGGCTTTCAGACTTGCTTTGTTTTTCTGTCCTTTCACATCACATTAACCTTCTTCTATTTCTAACAAAACAGAAACTGGCCAAAATGCAAACAGATTAGGGATCGCACAGAAGAAAGTTATCCCGAATTGTTAGACCTGTGCTAAGTGACGATCAATTTATGGCTGTCTGACCTCGCCGCTACACGTTTCTTATCACGCCCTATCAATCCGCAATGCTGAATGCGTCATTGTACGCAACCAATAGGAAGTTTTAAACTTGTCATCTACATTATAACGATTAAGTCTCCAGTGTTTCTCAAAGCATCATGAATAACCTAATCCAGCATTAACTGCGGTGTTTCGCAACAAATGATAGTTACTAAACGACTGAGAGACGACTCGGGTATGTCCCCACTATCTATATGCAGAAAGATAAAATGTTTTTCTGAATAATTTGTTGGAGTGCTTGTCGACGAATTTGTGGTACACATACATACCGCGAACAAATGTATGAATGGTTCAAATGGGTGAACCGAGTCGGCAGATCTGCTTAGAATCTTTAAGGTTGAAAGCTTTTTCTTTCGTAGGGTATTAAAACGAGAACCCGACAAATTTCATTCACCCTTCTCAATGGGGAGAAGAAATCTTTTGATTATCATTTCATTCAGTCCTCTCACATTTTCCCCTTTAAAATTACTCATGCATCAACGATTATCTCAGTATTTTCGTGTGATCGCTATAGGGTCCTTTAAGACGCATTTGAAATTTCATGGTTCAGGCCATAACAACGGATCATTAAAAATGAAAATATTAGTTCAATTTCCCCATGAATCGAAAACAATTTGACAAAAAAAATGTTGACAAATAAACACACACTTATTGTCGAGAGTAAACCAAACGACAAAAAGCAATAAGCTCTGCAGTAGCTCTAAGAAAGATTTTTGTATGAAATGTAATAATTATTTCCAAACCTTCTTTTGTCTGATTTGTATTTGTGTCTTCAACTCACCTCTGGCGGTTAACATGGAAGATTTCCTTCGTCTAGAGGAGACTCGTTATTAGAACACGGAGGTTTTTCTTAACACGACCACTGCAGAGAATTTCCTCTTTCAACGAAACGAAAGAGTGATGATATCCTTATACGTTTTCCTCGTAAAATTATCATGACTGGTTCTCGATTCAGTATTACAGGATTAAAAATTCTATAGAACCATCAACAATGCCGACTGCACTTAATGTGAGAGTAAATGTTCTTAACGTCAGCTGGCGTCATTAACTGCAAAATGTAGACCACAGTGAGGGACCGAGAAGAGGAATGGGGGGAGGGATATCGGTTTTGTCACAGCAAAATTTACCCTATTCCCCCAGCGGCTCAGCAGTAGTGTAGCGATCCCCTTCATTTGCAATCAATTTTCTTATTTACGACGACCGAACACCCTCCGTCTTAACTGACTTAAAAAATTTGGATTCTCCCAAATCCTCCCCCATCAACCCCCCCCCCCCCCTTCCTCCAGGAATACGAATTATGGGAATACGAAGCGAAAGAAATATATTAAAATTGATGAATTACCTCATAAGGTGATCAAAATCTTAATTTGAACTTTTTTCTCCTCTAAGGAAGTAGAATTAAAAGTAAAATCGTTTCACGAAGGTAACGCAAAAGTGCTCTACGATAAAATTAATCTCAGTATTAGAGGATTACTCTAATTTATTTCAACTCCGCAAAGATTAAAAAGCACTCGTTAGTATCAGCGTAATCCTAACCGTTGCTTGTTTAGGATTACTATCTTAACGAGATTATCAACAAAGCGAGTTTCTTTGGAAATTTCATCAAAATCGAAAAATAATCCTATGTTGGAGATGTTAGAACGAAACGACCACAACTAAATTTCTGGGTACCAAACATAATTAAAATTTTCTGAAATTTATTTTGCATTTACGTGGATTACCGAAATAACCCCAAAATTTGGAATCGAGTGTTAATTTCTTTGTTTTCGCATCTAGCGCTCACTTCAACACGTGAAAGTGATAATATATCTTTCCTTTCAACTTCTTCTTTTGAATGAAATTTGTCACCACTCACTTTCGCGATACCGATACACAAGGAGCGACTTACGATATCTTTTGTTTTGTGTGAGAAATCATATCAATGCGCAGCGTTCCTTCCTTTCATGTCTCTCTACATTCAGATTCAACAACAAAATCAAGCACTTCAATCAAACTATCTATTCCCACAGGGCAAGACTGTTAGGATGGTGTTCACTGGGGCTTTTCAGCCGTTTGCCAATTATGGGGGTCGAATCAGATTGGAAAACTGTTTACTACGACAGAGCGTGCTTGAGAAGGATTTATTTCGAAACGATTGCGTATGAATTTCTTCGACTCGTGAATATTTCTAACTATTCATCTTCTGACAACACGGTATGTCAAAATATAACAATGGTATCAGATAAAAAAGGAAATACATTTTGCGCAGTCAGACATCGTTCTACCCTTGGAGGAATATTGACGTTGGAGTACTCTTAGATGAACGAAAAGATGATCCGCAGAGATTTGTATATTTTTCTGAAACAATCTGAAGTCGTCTGCTAGTATCAGTCACTGATATATAAAAATTATATTCGATCGTGTCTTAAGTTTGGTAGGATCGTAGTTATAATTGTAATTAAGAGCTCTCCTCAAGCCGCTAGGCGATGTGAACATCCTGACTAAGTGTTATTATTTTAATTATCATTATTGATTATTATCGACGTTTTCGTTGTTAATTTCGTCCTCGTTATCATCATCATTGTTATCGTGACTGTTATCGTTATTGTTACTGTTATCGTTATCATTATCGTTATCGTTACTGTTATTGTTATCATTATCGTTATCGTTACTGTTATCGTTATCATTATCGTTATCGTTACTGTTATCGTTATCATCATCGTTATTATCACTGTTATCGTTATCATTACCGTTATCGTTACTGTTATCGTTATAATTATCGTTATCGTTACTGTTATCGTTATCATCATCGTTATTGTTACTGTTATCGTTGTCATTATTGTTATCGTAATTATAAGAACTGCCATCATCATCATTACCATGGCAATTCTCGTTCCCGAGTTGGGGAGATTTTACATTATAATTGCATAGACATGTATCATTTTTTTTAAAATTTAAACGACAGAGGTCAGAGAAACACTTCACAAACATTTTTACCTTCTTTCCAAAAAGGTTGATTTTTTAAAAACTAATTGCGATATGTTACCAGGACAGTTACTTCCCTTACGAGGGGCTTATCAACAAAGAGGATAACAACACTAACTATTTTAACTTTTTTTTTAAACAATTCACTTTTTTCCACGTGCTCTAATCACCATGGTTATAAATTCAGTTTTTGCCTCTCATTGAATTGCAACAGGTCAAATTGAGCTTTCCGACTTTCTAGCTTTTCGAAGATTGAAGCAGACTTCTGCTAAATTAGAAAACTCTAATGAATCCTGACTATTAGTTAAAGTATTGTGAAAGCTGAAGGTAAACTGATATGTATTCCTCAAGGAGATCCGGGGTGCAAATACGGCAGGCATTCTGACACAATGATATATCTCCCAGTAGCTACGCACGCCTTGATTCCTCAATTTACCGGCCCGTTAAAATTTCAAAATGACAATATGGTGTTCACAGGGTTGAATTTCCAACCTTTTTAGATACCGTGCGCGTTGACTTAGGGCGAAGATTTACAGCATTTGGCCTGGACAAGTTCTCAGCCGGTAAATATAACTTTTAATTTTTTTAAATATCTCTTTTAAATATCGTCGAAATGAAGATCTTAGATCAATTCAAAGCACGCACAGAATATTTCAAACGCTACGCTGCACAAACTTGTTTGGTCATTAAATAAACAAAACAAATTGCAAATACACAAACAAAATTATATCGCAAGGGCTTTGTACATGCATAAGAGATTAGTGCGTTTTCTCCTTTCAATAGCCAGTCTTGCTTCTATTTGAATAAAGTTTCGATAGATTGTTCGGCCATGTTTTTTTTGCATTTTATTGATACTTTATGAGTAGACAATGTTGTTTGTGTGACAACAAAAATTTGCATAGTCGCTACCACGTTTGCAAATAATCATGCAAAAAAAATTCAGTTATTTGTTATGTTATACCTGATAAAAAACAATCTAGCTTAGTATTATACATGTAATTGAGAAAATCTATTCAACTATCATTTTCTCTAAATTTAACTGTTATTGTCTCTGTAGCGCTTGTTTTGAAAGAAAATGATTCATACAAATTCACTGCGCATTGAACTTGCTCTTCTTGCTTCTCAAAATTTATTTCGGTAGAAGTACACGAACCACTCTTGAGTTAATGGTTTAAGGCTGTTCACGTTGCCAATTAATACCTCTTTTAATTTACGGTTATCAGATGGCACACAGCAAGAGATAATTATCAATTTAGCACACAGTCTGAGCCAATGACACAAAACGTTTTGTAATCCAATTTACCACAGCAATAAAGAAGACAATTGAAACTTTCTTGTCCAGATCGATACGTATTAGAAAAAACTCTGAATCTTCCCTGTACGGTCCTCAGCCGCGTTCTCGGGCATCACACAAGAACTCGTGCGTAGTTTTTCCCAGCAAGGAACTCCGACTCAGTCAGTAAAAGATTAACATTTATAAATCATAAGACCAAAGCATTTCAGGATTTTCCTGCTCTTAAACAATTTCTGGAAGGCTTCGTCGTTTTAGTCCAAGGGCATGAACCTCTTCTCTGGTATCCCCAAAGAATATTTTCTTGATGATGTACCTAAAACAGCATCTGTAGTTGGTACTCGGGATCGCATATATAAATGGATTTGTGGAACAATTGAGAAGTGTCAAATATTGCACGGCGGTCTTGAAGCGACCAAAGATAACGCGTTTTTCATTGCTGCTGTTTGCCATTCCGCTAAACTGCAGGATAAGCGCCACTCCATAAGGCACAAACGCCACGAAAAATACTGACGTTAAGACCATGAGAAGTACGACAAGTCTCTTTTTCTCTCCCAGTTCTTGAGGCGTGCTTGGTCCTTGCCCTCTGCTGCAAATCGTGTTTTCAAAATACAAGCCGGAGATAATTCGGAAATAGCAGAACGCGATAGCAAGGAAGGGGATTAATGTGAGGAGAGCCATAAGACAATACACGTATACCTTCATCTCATCCATTTTGTCACCTGGAGAGCAAAAACTGTTAGAGTTGGGGCGATGATCGACAGATACAAACAGCGGCAAGACCATTGCTATGGCAACTGCCCAAATGCCGACTATAATGTAGGCGATGTTGTCGGTGTTGACCCTCCTTGATGTGATCAGCGGTTTCACCAAAGCGTGGTACCTCTCTACAGCCACAAGTGTCAGCGTTAATGTAGTCACCAGCAGTGTTACCATGGTGATGTTGTTAGTGTAGACAAACTTACAAAGGAAGCTGCCAAGAGCGCCATTTGGGAAGGGGCCCTGGATTGGAATAAGGTGCATTGCCGTAAATAACAGGGTTGTTATATCTGCGGCGGCTACATTGACAAGAAGATAGTTGATGGTCGTTCGCATCCGTGGGAAACTTTTGAGTACAGCAACGATGAAAGAGTTACCAACAAGCCCCACTACAATGATGATCCACACGAACACGATACGCACGATGCGCTCCGTCGAAGCTTGATGTCTTTCAGTCGAATTGTGTGCGCTGATAACAGAACTGTTGTCGAGGTTGAGAGCAATCATTTTTGCTCGTATAACAGCAACTTACACCTCTACCTTAAAGAAAAGTAAGAGGGGAGAAGCTATGAACTATATTCGAGAGTTCCAAATTTAAAATGTATCCAACACCTGTCTTTATTCTTGTCGGCTATCAAAATTGACCAGTTGTGAATAACATCATTCAGTACCATGCATATCGTAAATTTTATTGGATAATTCTAAATTGAATTTGGATGACAGATGGCCTACATCAAGCAAAAACCTTTTTCATTTTTCCCCCAGAGATATCAATGGAGTTCATGAGAGTTCTACTCGCTGATGGGTCCGAAAAAAACTTTTCTGAGTATGAGACTTCTTAATTTCACGTGCTGAATTTTTTAACCCGGTTGCTTAGCTTTCAAACATTGTTATGTGCTCTTTAGGGATGATTCTCAGTACTGTCAAAGACAGCAAGTATAAACCCATCAACGATCAACGACTTGCGATGTCAGAATTCCCACAAATGAACTTACGAAATCCGTGTCAATTGCGATGATTATCACTGACCAAAGTCTCATGCGTCAATATTAAAGCAGAGAAACTGGAGATTCTATCAGTTTTAGTTAAATCTTTCAAACTGGAATTAGGATTTTTTGATTGACTTTAAGTATTAACTAGTCTCCTTTAAATGTCTCCGACGTAGGTGGGCATATATCACCGGCGGCTTGTTTGACTAGCATTAACCATAATAACTTCAAGTACTTTCTGTCGATTATTAAGTAGGGTATAATCCACCATTCTGATTCACGAAGGTAAACCTTAAATCTTCGTGTGAAATGAGTGTTATCGGCAACCTGGTTGTACGAAGCACTGTACTGAGATTACAAGGAAGATGCGACCGTATTTAAAAAAAAAAGACCTTACAAAAAATACTAAAATTTGTTAGGCCAATAAGAAATCATGAATTTCTAGGTTTCATCGGTGAAAAGTGTTACATGAAAATAAATTCAAGTGAGCTCATAACTGGGAAAAACGACATGTAAAAGCGTTTGACTACTTTTTGCTAAGATTTGGAGCGGCTGTAATGAATTTTGAAAATCGATCTATCCCAGCACCTTAAAATGTCTCGGGGAAATATGAAAGTCAGTTAAAAAAATTTACCTTTTTCGGTGGCGAAGTTGCCTGCCGGGATAAAGTGATGCAGGACATCAAATGCAAAGCACGAAATCTTTGGCCGCAAATATATACAAACTTTTTTCAATAAAAAAAAAGAAGATAACGATGTCATTATACGGTAAACTTTCGGCAATTCTCGTTTCCACGCATATATATAACTCATCACTCAAATTTTAAACGTAATTCGAGAACCTCTGACTTCAGCTGAATCCTTTACGAGTCACAGCGGAAAGCGGCTTTTTCTTCTGATAAGCACAGGTCGAGTAAATATAATGTAAATATGATTAGTGGTATCACTCGGCGAAAATCAAACACTAGATTTGTAAAATTAAAACGCATATCGCCTGCTTGAATTTTTTTTTTCCTCTTTTATTTTATTTTTACAATTTTTTTGTGTGTTTTTTTTTGTTTTTGCAATCCAAAGTGAAGTGCCAGTCCCATGTTTTCAATATGAAAGGCAAAAAATCTCATCAATATACTCGTGTCGGACGCTTTCATAAATGTACTCTAGAGGTGTATTTATACTTCTCATATTGCAATGATTAAGTATCTTTAAAATTACAGATGAGGTTCTTACTTTCACATTTAAGGATCTCCAATGAGGTGGCCAAGATAAAATCTAGTTAGGGAATGAAGTTGATATCTCTCTTTCACTTGAACCAGATGTTTTGATGGTTTTTTTTTTTTCGGGATCCATATTCAAATTTGAAACGAAAGGGAAAGGAAAGATTAAGATAGTATATTTTTATCACCGTTTTCAAATATGCAAATGACCATCACCCCTTCTCCTTCTACTGTTTGCTAATCGTATCCAACTGTGAAGAATACTCTGTCGCTTATAAGGTATTATGTGAAGTCCAAAATTTAATCTCTCAAACACACACAAACGGAAGTACGCCCCGATTGCATAAACATTGCTAAGCTGCCAGAGAGGAAGTCAATAAAATGGAAAAAAAAGTAAACTCTCCTGACTGAAAGAAGTTACATTTTGCAATGCTCGTAGAAAATAAAAATGTAGATGTACTTTAGAACCCTAGATCAGAGTTTCTATTTATGTAGAATTATAATGTAGGTTTCGCGCTTCAGGTTTTTCAACGTACGACAAAAAATGACACCGTAGTAAAGTTTCATTCCATTCAACTGTTATTGGCACTGGATCAGTCCTTATTATGTATATTGTGATGTTATGTATAGAACACCGATAACAGTTTTCTTTTTATTCGTAGCTCCACCTTGCTGCTCACTAAAAGTTTTTGTGGGATATCAATTTTACACATTGGACCTTATCCCGTTTCCGGATTTGCCTAAATTCATCTTCTATTTCGGCTTGTTATTCAAAAGCGAGGAGTAGCAAGCGCAAAATTCATGCAAAAGAGAGCTTGTAAAGACTATTGCTTTCATGATTTCAATTTCATCTAAATACATCAACAAATCATTTTTCATATTCATAAAAAAGGGATAGAGACATTTATGCTGATATTTGCACCAGGTATTTTACTTCGGTTTGACATTGCACAGTGCAAACTCCTATTAAACAAAGCCAAATTTATCCTAAAAGAACAAAAATATTAATCAACTCTGAGAGATCTACTTTTCTCCGATTAGCTAAAACAATGACCATCAAATGTGTTTTTTTTTTAGCTGAGGTCAAAATATTGTACTTTAGTTATTAAACCTTCCTCTTCTATCGCTTCCGTTCTCACAAAATCCTTAGATTTACCCCGTTAAAAATTCGTTGCTTATAAAACTGTTACTTAAAAGCTCGTTACAGGAGATAAACCCACATGCTGATCCCCAGGAGTCATTGAAGGTCAAGATACTTTCGATTTTGGGTTGAGAACTAAGAAAAACTTACTCATAGGACTTACCGAGATCCTTGTCCCTCCCTGAATATGGAAAAAAACAGTGATTTTAAGCTAACAACGCAAGCTGTTTTAACAGCACTGATTATTTTTCCTCGGATGCAACCAATCAGCATCCAGTAGAGAAAAATAACGCATGTGTGATAAGTGGGGTGATAATGGACTAAAATCCACTTGCAGGTAATCCTAATTCGATGCAGAAACGTTGTTAGAGAAGAAAGAAAGAACAGAAAGAGAAAAAGCCCAATTAAAGAGTAATTTATTTTCATATATAACAACTCTTGGCCGCCGAACAATTTTCACAGGATTTCGATTGAAAAACTCTTTCAAACTTCTTGAGAGTATCAGACGTTGTTTTGAAATTTCAAGCGATTCCAACAAATAGAAATATTGATTATATGCTTATTTTGTATGATTATGCTATGTGCTAATTTATTCCAATTTGGCTTTTTCCTATTTGCTCTTTTCTATGACAATGTCGCTGCAATTAGGTGTAGCTACCCTGTGTATTAAGGGCAGACTGTTGACGAGTAGTTATGATTCAGTCTACAAGTCATTCAGTCTTTCTTCAAGGACGAGGTGTTACTTTTTTTTCTCAAAAATTTACTACTTTTAAATCAAAGAAATGATGAAGGGCAGGAAAAGATCACAAAAAATAGTTTTGGTAAGTTTTACATTTATATTTCGATATCACAATCACTCCCCAGACCGATAAAAACAGTTCCATAATAAATTTATCTCGACTGATCCGCGTTACTCAGATAATCGCAACTCGTTGACAAATAACAAAGATACTCTCAATCACAAACCAAACACAAACCAAACATGATATTTTAAAGCATTTTATTTCTATCGCATGCGTCTTGCTGAACATTAATATCGGACTTTCTTGCAATTCGTGTCCTCTACATCACCTGTAAAAAGACAAAAAAGCCTTATAAACACTTGGCGTAACAAATTATAAAGATAAAATGAATACATGACGAGGGCTCAACGTCTAGCCAATGAAAATTTTCCATAGTTTAGTTTAATAATATCTATGATAAAACTCATTGTTGCTATAACTCGGTTAATAGTGGAACAAGCAAGTTATTCGTGTGTTTTTCGAGTTGACGGCTTGAATTGAAGTTTTCCGTATTTCCATCTATCCTCTGTTTTTACAAATATTTTTTCGTTGTGCTAATTTTGTGTTTGACACAGAGATATTTGATTCATATATCTATTCAAGAGAAGCCTTTCTTCCTATCTAGCTGATTTAGTGTGAGTGCCGGAGTTGTGTTAGGCACAAGGAAAAAATTTTTGTAACAGTTTGTGTCATTTTTGGTAGTTAACTTTTTTCGTCGGGTTTGTTCATAAGTTACAGAAGGAGCGCCGTCAACGGGTAATACCTCTAGATTAGCAGAAGTTGCAAGTCGCTCTGCAATGTTCTCTCATGTAGTTCTCTATTTCGTTGCGCCTGTCCTGGTAATTTTCACAATCATCTCTCTTATCAGCGCACGGAGCTATCCAAAATTTGTTAAAAAAAAAAGAGAAACATATTATCTCAGTACCATATGAGTGACTATTTTGTTTTTCTACACGGAAACAACTCTTTACTCGCAGTGATTGCTCTTTTTGGTTCCTCGTTTTTTGGCCATCAGGTGTAACAAGATCGTAGGCTAAATTTATATCTATACACAAGTATTGAACTACCTTTTTTCAAAACTTGGATATTAAATTGCAAAACGAACCATAAAGTGATTGAATCCCGGCAATGTCATCACTATGAAGCTTCAAATCAGGCTTGTATCCCAGATAAGCCGGGTAGATCACTGCATCTCGCACGTTGGAATGCCTTAAACCAAGATTATGACCAATTTCATGAACGGCAACATACAACAAATTGGTTCCTTCTTCAGAGAGGTCGGTGAAGGTTTCTTCTTCGTCAAAATGAAGTCGGCCATCAGGTGGCGCGAACGCATGTGCAAGAACACCACCTTCTCCGTCGAAAGGGTAACGGCACGTGTTTTCTCCAGAAGTTCCATAGTGAGTTCTTGGGCCAAAACTATGGGTGAGTAAATACTGTTAGGGTTCTTATTGGTTGTAATCGTCCTGGAATTCTAAGCCTCTAGCTCATTTCTGACAGTGTAAGAGGTTCAGAGCAATTTCGAATTCCAACAGAGTGTTGAAACTAATCCGAGGTTGCTTTGGTTTCGTATTACTTCGCTCTGTCATTGGTCTAAAAACTCTTAGCACCACTCCAAGTCAATCAGATTAAACTTAAACCGACCGTGACTGGCTGACTCGCGTTCCCTCGCGCCCATGGTAGCTTACATGTTTAGGTTCAGTTCTTATGATTCAGTTCTTAGGGTTCGGTTCATTTCCTTCACAAACACAATCAGAGCATTATGGATACAACTATTCTACCTGGTTGGATTTAACAACAAGGATTGTTTTTTTTCAATAATTTCATATCTTATGTTCGCGGAACAAATTATTTAGTAGAATGGACCTGCTTAGCATTGTAAAACATTGCTTACTTTATTTGTTATACTGGAAGAACAACAACAACAGCATCGCAAAAGGGTTGATGCAAGAAATATTTTGGTAACTGTGTTTTGGTTTAAGTTGGCTGCAACTGTTCGTAATCTCAGGATGTTCATCCTCCCATTTATTTCCCACATTTCTGTTTTTAGTCATGAATTCTTTGACTATTTATTTCGACAAAACATGTAATACTTTTATTCCATTTAGTTAATTTAGTCTTTAAACCTCGTATTCCCTTAAGACAAATCTTGCAAATCGATCGGTAAAGAGAGAGTTCAACGATGACCTCTAAAAACTGACAGAGACGGTTAAATAGAAATCGTTCACGCATGAAGATAGTGATTGGATTTGTTACTTGCGGAGTAAGGACGTCGAAAGGTACAATAAAAAGAGTCGCCCCAAATCAACTCAAAAGGACACTACGGATGCAGACCCTTGAATCTTAGAGAAGAGAAAGCTTCGTGACTTGCCGAGGACTGCCTGAAATTTTTTGATGCCCTTTGCGCCCCTCGGCGTCTTAAAACTGATATATATAGACAGGATGTCAGGAACCTTTACCTCATTTTCAAATCTGCCTGACTTGGATGACCAACGCGCGAAAATGTTAGCGGAGACACCTTACTCCAATACTGTAGGGCATGCTCGATCACTTGACTTTGTGTTGAGCGCGGCAGATCCTTGCCGTGTTGCAGATAATATGTCAGATGTGTTTTAGACCATTTGGATCCAAAAACACTGTACCGTCTTCTACGAGTTTTGAAAGTACCATATTCAACGTCTGGTACACCGCACCGTGGTTTCCTCATCATTTTTAAGGTGGCTTCGTCGACATTCCCAGTGACCGGTAAATTCATGAAATGTTGAAAATTCCTGACAGCTGTTTTAAAGTCGTGGTTTCCAGAGCGCGTTGGAGATATGTAGTGGTACACTTGCAGATATTTCTTTATTAATAAAGAGATCAACTGACTTAGAATAGAACGGACGGAAATGTGATATAATATCTATGTAACTATGTAACATGTAAAAAAGGCTAGTTCAAGAAATCATTATTATCTGTTTCCATCTAAATTTATTTTCGATAGTTAATGAACTTATCTTTCAAGAAAAATATTAGCTTACGCCGTTATGAGCAAAGCAAACTGAGATCGTGGGTCTTTTTGTAAAAACCCTGCACAAGGTTACCTACATATGCCTCTTCCTCATCGGATGCAGAAACAGCAACAAAAGCCAAAAATAGGGCTGGTACTAGGACTCTAAACATCATTATGCTTTTTAGTTCTCTTAGCAGAAGAAGGGTTCGAATACGACTCGTAGCGCAAACGAAACACTGAAATGTGAACAAATGCGATCGCTAATTTCTTTTATGGCTGACGCAACATTTTTAATAACCAAATATTTTTATTTCAATAGAGCAGTAAGACAAAGATGGCAGTTCCCGGAAAGACGAGCGCTGACAGGAATTCACATGCGTCAAACATACAGCACTGTGCGAGCACGTAAACGCTGAAGTTTAAGAAACGGAAAATAAAGCACTATGTAGGTGTCACGAACAAAGCAGGACAAGAAAGTCCGAGAATTTATACTTTATCCGCTTTCCCTCTATAGATTATTGTTTTATCAGGCTCTTCCTCAGTCTTACAAACAAGTGCTGCATTTAAAGACCTCAGTCCAGCAGTTGTGCAAAAAATTAAAAAAGGTGAGGAAACAAACCCAAATGCTTCCTAACATACCTTACCATTTTATGAGGCAAGCGTAACATTTGTTTATAAACATTAGCCTTTAGATTACATACAGCTGCCCTTTCTCTAAGAAAGTTGCTCTCCTGTTTTAAAAAACCTACGATTTGTGGGCACCATACGGACAACTATACACTCAAAATGTCAATGTAAGCTGGACAGGTGATTCAACGCAAAAACAGGCCCATTGCCTTGTTTCTGTAGCAGGGCATAGCACAGTCGTAACCAGATCCCTGGCTTGACTCTCAGCAGTGATAGCCGATTGTGAGGGATAATTTCTTGAGGTACAGTTTATCAAAGAATTTTCCTGAGACAGAGGATACAATTTTCGTGGACAATTGTTAAAAACCGCCAAACCCCAGCCCGGTTAGCTCGTGTTGTAGAGCGCCGGACTGCCGTGTGGGAGGTCGAGGGTTTAAGCCCCAGACTGGACTAACACTCAGGGTCTTCGATTAAATGAGGAGAATGTACTGCCTTTGCTATGATATTTGTAAATGGTTAGACATTCTAGTCTTCTCGGATAAGGACGAAAAAAACCGTTGGCCCCGTCTCCTGCATCTTCTCTATATTGGTTAGCAGGGGACGTGAAAGAACCCACTCACTTATCGCAAGGAGTAGGGAACATAGCTCCCGGTGTTGTGGTCTGGCCCGTTGACTGGCTGTTGGATTTTCCTTTATTCATTGTAAACTGCCACAAGCATTCTGGTAAAGTCCCCCGCTCTGTGTTGTAAGATTGGTCCTCAAAATCCCCGTAGGGAGTGATCAACTAACCTTATGTAAACGCAAATGATCGATTTTGACCAAAAAATATATTTAAGCATATGTCTTCCCTTGAATAGAGTTCGATCAAACTAAGACAGTTTAAACCAAGGCTGACTTTGCTCATTTAGATTTCTACTCTTTAATAGGATGAGAAATTGCTGAGAGGTGAAACCTTAGTCTCATGAATAATGCGTGAATATGTTAGAATCTCTTGACAGTGCTCCTAACGACCAAAATACTCGAGAAGTTCTGGGTTTACTCAAGAAACCAATCGTAGGTCAATCAGAGATCTATTGTCATAGCTGTCGTGGCTAGCGACATATTTAGTATCAATTGAGAAAAAAAAAAAAAAAGAAGAACAAAAGAAAAGATAATTTTTCCTTGTTACACCTGAAACCTTAGCTCACTTCGCTCTCAAAAATCCGAAAAAAAAAACATCTCTTAACAGTTCTGGAAGATTGAGACGAATTGCATTGGTTTGAAGGAGAAAGATTTTTGTCAACTCAAACATACAGTTTTTATTCATAAAATTCGAAACATTCTCTGGCTAGTACCATTTTGAGAACGCAAGATTTTCAGTGCCTAAATTGCCGTCTTAAAGATTTGACAGATTTGCATTGACGAGTATGATATTACCCCTTTAGTTCCCACCTCTAACCGCCACATTTAACCTTGTAAATGAGTTAGAATGATTTGGTGATACATCAAGATAGCAACTCCTACCTGATAAGGGGCCGACCATTTAACTCTTGAGGGGGGGGTGGGTGATTTTGAAAAAAAATTTCCTGCCAGGGCTTGTTGGAAGAAAAATATTGCATGCAGCCCAAATGTAACAGAAAATGATGACTCAAACAGGAAATTCTAACTCTAATAAAATTTTAACTCTTTTAACCCCTTCTGGGTTAAAAGAGTTAAAATTGCATAACGTAATGAAGGAGGATATAATGGATAAAATTGATATGGTGAACCAAAGTTATTCGTGTCTTTGCCCAACAGCTGAAGATTTTACGGTGCACCTGCATTCTCAAATTTGCATTTCGCGTTTAGAATACATGTAATTTTTCAAATACGACCAATCTTTAATTCATTTGATTTGGCGAACAATCTCTTAAATGAGACAAATTTCAACTATTTAGCTTCTATCCATTTAGGGAACTGGATTCTTTCACTTGTTCCTAAATATGATTATGATCGTTGTTATGCGATCGTCGTCAACCGGCGCAGAATTTTTCGAGGACTCAGCTTTTCCAGGCTTATGAAAAGAAAGATATATCTTTACCACCCTGGAGTTACTTTGAGTTCGTTAGTTATTCTGTTTCCCACCACGTCACTTCTCGTCTTGAGGCGGAAGGTTTTTATTCCCCTTAATAGATTTGGCAGTCGACCGTATCTAATTATTTCTTAATTATTTCTTAAGATGGATGATTATTTATCACCCTAGGGATTCGGAGGATTTCGATCCCTCCAAGGCTCTGAAGTAATCTAATGACCTCCCCCTCCCCGATAGACAGCTCCGCCTATATACGCTGTTAGCAACAACTGATTCCACCTCTATTCCCATGAAAATCATATAATTCCCATTATTTCCCCCGAAATCCTCCACCCCCCCCCCCCCCCCTTAACTCCCCTCTCCTGAAGTGATAAATAATGACTGGTTCTAAAAACGTTTTAGTTATCTGTTGGTTTAAATATCGCTTTTTTTTCCTTCAGTGAACAAATGGTAAAGTTTTCCTGTTTGAGTCATTTATCAAATTAGACGACATGGATTCGTGCTCAGTTTTATAGAGTTCTTCATTTAGTAAGAGTAGCAAAGTTACTACCCTCATTGCGGTAAATTCTAATAAAGTTTGAATATGGAGATCAGAAAGAAGCATATATCATTTACCAGATATTTATTGCGTTTTAAATTACATGATTAATAGATTTAAATTTATCGACGTTGTTCTTTGCAAAAACGAAGCGGACACTAATCCTATTAATTTCTTGTTGTTACACGGTTCAAGTCGGTTCTCCATATCGCGGCGCGTCATTGATCCGTGTCACTCTGTGCTTTCATCATAATCACGAAATTCTCTCTTTGCCACCCCCTCGCAGTTCAACGATCTGGCTGCAGCACAAATCTCCCTTGTTGCACGTTTCATCTACAAAACATCAAATTTACATTGCAAGGTAATTAAACATCAAAAACGAAAATTTATTTTTAACATTTGGCATTTCGTTACCAAAACATTTCTGGGTCAAGAAAAGGACATCAAGAGACATTTCTGGTGCTCTGAAACCATGACATAATAGAACAAATAGTATAAAATGCTTTTATAGAATGCTTTTTGTAGAATGAGTACTAGAATGCTTTTGCATCAAAGTCAACCCAAGGAATTTCACAGATTTCGCCTACAATTCGCCAAAGCTGATTTGAACTCCTAAATAGAGGGAAGACCTGCGACAACCCCGTGTCTCCCTTCAGACCGCAGTGTTTGAAAAGGGTTCAACTCTGGCCTTTGACTACGTAGTTTATCGTGATGACCATTGGGAAAAGGTATTTCCACCGTTTAAGAATTGTTAGAAAAGGTCAATTTCGCAGAAATCTTCAAAGGAGCCGGCTGTAGAACCTTCGCGCTGAGCTAAACGACTGTCCGTCTATTTCATTACAGTTATAATGTAGGTTTCGTATTTCTTGTACACCCTTTTTAATTAAACGTATATCTGGGTTATTTGACTAACCTGAAACTCCCTCCTTTGGGGCCTGGTTACAAAACAAGTTGTCTGATCAATCAAGAGAGCAGAGATGAATAAGATACCCAACAAAGCAACAATTTTATCGGATTTTTCCATCGTTGTTCTGGAGTGAAGATGATCGATTCGTTTTATTAGCCTTGCTCGTCTGGTCTGGAGAGAAAATATCTGCTTTTATACATTCTTGGAATCTTAGAAGATAAAACCACAACGATCTTGGATCATCATTTATTTATACACGGTGGCTTGTGATAAAGAAAGTTTTTTTCATTTTTTCATTTTTTATTAAAAATCTTTCAAGTTAAGTCAAGAAATCAAAAAGATTTTAAAAACATATTTTTTGGTTTACTCGTTCACAGTTCATGGCTATTGCTTTTCACAGCATAATCGTTGGGATGTTGCTATCTTGGGTATTCCTTTCTCTTTATGATTCTTCCAAGGATCTTAATTTAATTGCTATGACTCCAAAACCATATTTTGTACCGCATAATTTAAACAAAAATTCGAATTATGGGCGGAAATTTGGTCTAATTGGTTAATTCCATTTTTTATTATGTGATCTCACGTCCTTGAAACGTATTCATGAATTGATGACGGTATTGTTTGTGTAACACTGAACCAATTTGATACTTGGAATGATGGAAACTTAAAGGGCCCTTTAAACGTATCACCAAGAATTGGTGCATAAGCTTAAATATCAGGATTTTTAATCCCGTTTTGTGTGTCCTGTTACGCTCGAAAGTTTTAAATTGATAGTAAACAACCAGAGAAAAAAAGGTCTGGGAAAAGACATGTAATTAAAAAAAAAAAAAAACCATTTACCATCATTACTGTCATAATCTATGAGCCCATTAAAAGCAAAAAGAATAATCTACCCAAACCATTCAGTAATTAACAAATTAACCTTTCCAAATTTTCATTCCTTTTCAGCATGACTATGATGAGAATGTAAGTTCCTCATGCAAAAGGTGAATCAATCCCCTCATTATTACACACAGAATGTTATCTGTTTTGGTGACATGTTTCACTCATTGCAATTCACAAATTTTAATAAGCCTCATAACCATAAAACAAAACAAAAATGAAAAGATTAATGTTTATTTGTTATGACTAGAAGCGATTATTTGTTAATGCTATTTCTTTACCTATCAAAGCAAGCAATTACAGTCAGAGTATCGCAAGCATAAAGATTATTAATGAATCAGTGGTTCCATTAGCTGACCTGTTCAAGTCACGCATTGCAGGATTGTGCCCGAGGCGAAAAGAAATATAATTACTAGTTAATTTTGCAGCCTCGTGAAATCGTATCAACATTTTATTTTTCTCTTTCTTTCCCCCGTTATATCATTGAAGAAGGAAAAGTATGAAAAAGAAACAAATGTAGGTTTTAGAGTGCGAATAAGAGGTGAGTTTAGGGTGGTAGCATACTCCTTTTGCTTCGGCAAAATCGAAAACGGATTTCGCATTTCCCTTTAATAGTAAGTTGTCACCAGAAACTATTTTCATTTATATGCCATTTATATGCGAAAAGTTAGGGAAATCAATTCTTTTACCTCGAAGATCTTTAATCTGAGCCAGTTTGTCTTCAGGGCTTTCATTGCTTTACTGACCACAAATGCAGGTTCAATGTACTGCCATCTTTAATTCTAAACGCTGATGACCAAGATGTCTCATGACGAAAAAAGGAGCTTTGGCCACAGCTTTTTCGTTAACACGCTCAAAAATCTTCGAACAGCAGAGAACCATTCGACAGTGATGATTAAATTTAAATAGGCAGTCTCTATCGAGTAAAACCGACCTTCTCTTGCCGATTCTGAACCATAAGGTTCCTCAATAAAAAGGAGTGTTTGTGCCTTCGAGAAGTATACACTGAAATGACTCATCAAAGGCGATAAGGATCAAAATCCCTTAATCAAAATTTATTCTTAGAATTGTAAGCCAACATAAAACAGTATCCACGATTTTATTGGCATCATTCCTTGTGTCCAGTATTATGATATACCCTGAGGGCCAAGTTATGATATCCCAACACCTAATTTTCCCACAATCATCATTGTTGTCCACCTAATTGTTCCCATAATCATTATTGTTGTCCATTCGTCAATGATTAATAGACCTTTGATTAGCTATTGGCGTTGAATTTGTGTTTGTTAATATGACAAAGAGTTGTAAGAACAGAGTAATGATTCAGCACTTACACTGAGTAAAAATACAACATGACTAATGTTTCGATTAAAAAATGATGCACTTAAGGTGATTATAATAGATAAAAATGTTTAACTACATAGCTGCGAACTCATGACGCCTGGGTAATGATAGTGAAAATCGAGTAGATGTGTGAACATGACTAACACATTACATAAATGTTAATTGTCAAGCAAACCAAGGTTTATAAATTAATTGGTGTGGTATTTGTACTCACGAAGACTTAATTGTAGGGGATTAGACAATGTCTTACGCCCTGGGTCTTTTTGGTACGGACCTCGCTGCGCTTGGTCCGTACTGTCAAGACCTCGGGCCGATATTCTCCCAGTACGGCCCTCGCGCTTGGTTAATAAGATATATTTAAACTGGCGGTCTATCGAGTACTGCCGTTCCTCCTTTGCTCATTGTAAACCATAGGGTTCCTTCACAAAAAGGATGGTTTGTGCTTTCGATAAGCACGCATCGAATTTAAACTGAAACGACTCATCAAAGCGAACAGAACAAAAGCGTCACCGATGCGTTCTTTTCACGAGGCCCCTCATTGGAACCGAGGCTCTCACGATTTTCAAAACGAGGTTGTTGCACAACTCTCAAAAATTAGTCATTACAGTAAAGTCACCTTGATAGCGTGTTACCCTGCAATTCTAAACGTTTGCTTGAGGGCTAGTTGTGAAAAGTAGCCTTAAAAAGTAAGCGGGTAAATGGTTAAACAGAAAGGAATGCTTGGTCTGGAGTTCACTTCATGTAAAATCTGGGTCACTCGATAGAACCCGCCCCGCATTGATACATTTAGTAATGTGCAACGTCAACAAAAGATTGTGAAGATCAGGGAGTCCCTAACATAAACTGCTGCACCGTTGTTTCGTGTTAATTTTTACCGGTTTTCCTGACCACCTGCCTCTACTAACTATTTTCCCATTTAAAGCGAGAAAACAAACAACAGTCACGAGTCTTTATACTTGCCTCAGCCAGTGAAAAAACTCTTCGGTTTTCCTGACCACTTGCCTCTACTAATTATTTCCCATTTAAAGCGAGAAAACACACAACAGTCCACAGCCTTTGCACTTGCCTCGGCAAACGACTCGTCGTCTTCGAACTCGTTAAACTCCTCATAGCAGAGGATTTTACCAGCAAACAGCAAGGAAAATAGTAGAAAGGAGATCAACACGGTTTACCAGTTCAGCTTCCAAGCACGAAAAATGCACCTTTTTGCCAATGATAGGCTGCTTTACATAAAAATTACAAGACAACGAGATATATGATAAGTGGGTAAAACTCTGTGCGCAGGTTTACAGCGAAGAATAAGCTGGTCGGTTATTCTTCAATCTCCGTCACACTGCTAGGTATCCAGTGACCCTCAAGTTACACCTGCAATGACTCAGTTTTGCTGGTGTGCACTACAATAAACTATAGAAATATTCTGTATTACATTGTACACAGGATTACCGCACCGTCAGTAAGCACGCAATTCCAATTTTATTTTTTGAAAAGGAAAAAACTTCATTGGTCTCAGATCTGTTACAACAATTACAGTAAGGAGATGATTTAAAAATATTTTCGGTGATGTAAACGAATTCAGTGAAAAAGAACTTGATATGACGATGAATGCTTACAAATTACAACAATAACTTTTTTCGGAATAACATAATTTGTACTCCCCTAAGTTTTCCCCCTTTTCTAGCAATTCAAAACAATCATCTGCTACACACACGCAACCTCTTAAAGTTATTTCTTGGATGTTTGGACTTCAAGAATTTACTAAAAACTTTCTATTCATAAGCTGTATTCTTGTTGAAAACTTCATAAAGCGATGAAAAAGATGTAAAAATTCAAGTTACCGCCTATAGTTACATGAAATTAAAACTTTTAAAAGACATAGTTACGCGTGTTTATTCTGATGATGATATTTGTTCAGATGTTATAAAAGGAAAAAGAACGTAAGTAAGCTATCATTGTCTTCCCGTTCTTGAGAACACGTTGCAGGAATTCTAACTAAACAACTTGTAACGACTGTTTAGCTAAGAATGATGTTTTAAGCATATGGCGGACAACGGTTGTATAAATGATATATAGGAGGGAGGTTGTCGATTTCAGATTCCCAATGATATTTTTGTTTTCAGTTTACAATGAAGCGAACTCCGTACATTCGACTGAAAACAACTTTTCACTTGACTCTGATGATGACTTCTGCTGGGGTCGTCGAAACGTTAGTCTTCACTACTGACAAAAGTCCTTCTCAGGACTGCACTTACCCGAATGAGCAGACTACTTTATCAGATATTTTGGTTGTTGTAAAACTATATCGGGGATTTTCCCCTGCCTTTAAGCGCACTCTTGCTTTAAGCACTGCCCTTAGATCGTTTTCCGTAACTATTTTGAATGCGAATCAAAGAAATCCTTCGTGGAGATAAAAAATTTTGGAAAAACACTTGGGCAAATGAATGGTAGTTGAATGCCTTCAGTAAAGATACTCCAAAATTCTGTTGCGGTGTAGAAGTCAATTATATATGCAACAAAATGAAGAACTGATGAGAAATTTTTAAAGGCTAACTCACTTTTCTTCTTTTCGTCTTTTACGCTTGTTTCCTAAGCTACCAGCTGGTAACGTAACATTGTACACTCCGGCCTCCATTTAACTTACAAATGTTGAAACCTATATGCTTCTGATGTAATGATGAGAATGCTTAAGGATCTCAAATTCGCGCCTTAAGTTATCTCAAAGCGACAATACATAAATTTGAACAAATGGTTCCATCGGAGTTTAAAGCTACCAAACAGTCTTAACATCGAAGTTCGTTGGTTCACGTTGTAGAAATTCTCACAATGCCGCTTCGAAAGATTGTTCTGTCCACGTTGATTTTTCAAAAAATGTTAGCCAAATAGCTTTCAAAAAGGCTTAACTCGAGAACGATGCAAAAGGATTAGTACTTGAATCAGTTTTTTTGCCGACAGTTCTTTTAAGTGACTATCAAATCGCGGCATTCTGACGAGGCTTAGCTCTTTAATTAAGTACAGGGGCAACTGGTGATGTCATTCGAAATATTGAACTGAGCTTTCAGGTACTTCTTTAGCACTCAGTAATCTTCCAATAGTCACGAAAACAATATTAACGTAATCGGACGGTTCGAGGCTCATTATAACAATCGTTGATGCTTTGGCCCACATCAGTAAAAGTACATCCGAAAACAATTATTTCAAAATACAGCATTAAAACCCACATTAGGGAACCTCAATATTTGAACTATTTTAGTTATGTAGAACGAAATTAAACAGAGAACACCCAAAAGAAATTTCCTCTTTCCCACTTCCTATCCTTTCAGAAATTTTCATTTTCCCTAGAGGCTTGGTATTTGTTCTTTTAAAGGAGATAAATCTTACTCATTCGTGGATTTAATTAGTCACGGTTTGATTAAGAGTTTTCCTAGACATTTTAAATGTATGCAGGACCACATATTACTGATCAATCATCGGCAATCGAAAAAAAGCGTAATTATGGCTTTAAAAGTATAACTTTGCTTGATTGTTCATCGCAAATACCTACCAAACTAGCAAGGATTCATCGTATGGAGAAACAGAGTAACTCCTTTTAATATGTTCTTTGTATATTACTTCTTGGATTTTTTCTGTAGACATGTTAACAACACAATGTCTACTAAGGGACTGTTTGGTGAAGAGCATGGATTTAAACAGATACTGGTTTAACAATCGCTTAAGTACATCCAAAGTACGTCACCTTCTATGGGACAAAGTGAACAATATAGTTCCTCATTTATTTCATTTCTGGTGCTTTTTGTTCGTTCGTTTCGTGGTCGTTCATTTAAAAAACAAGATCGCTTTAAAAGAAAAGAGTAAGCAGGTATGTAGACTGCGATAGGTTGTCATTAAACCATTGCGTGCAGTGAAATATTTTCAGCCCGTTCAATGCATTAAAGCTCATGCAAACTTACAGCTGATTCATGAAGATTCATTTTTATCACATAGATTTCTTCTCTCTGAATGAATCTATGTCCCCATCAAATATGACTTCAAACCCTTGCCTTTGAAAACAGAAATATTGTATAGATCTGTATAAGATTCGAAACGTTTCCATAATAATGTCATCTTGATTGCATGTTAAAAGGACATCTGTTCATAACTTCTTTTTTTCCTTTACTTCAGGTTTCTACCTCTTCCGCATCTGTCGGAGTTACTTTGGGATTCCCTGCAATCCACATTAATTCTGTATTAGTAATGTTACTAGGAATCTTACAGAGTTAAATAAGTGGTTATTTGAGTATCAGCCACAGAAACCTGAAAAATTGATTTTTACGTAAAATGCAAGGAATCGTTAAAGTTTATTGCGGGTCAAAAAACATTGGTTTAAGTAACTTCCCTGAGGAACACAATTTTAAACCAAGGTTAACAATACAGCTTTAAAACGGGATTATCTTCAGTGTGAATGAGGTATTAGTTTATTTCAAACCGATGATCGAATAAAGTGTGAAATTGGTCAACTCCGGCAAGAACCAAAAAGTGAACAACTATGTCAGAAATGAAGAAAAACCTCATATCTTTGGTTTTTCTGCTTTCGTCGGTTTCTGACGTGCCAAAACTTCTTTTTAACACCCATGCAGGTATGAATCAAACTGAAACAATGATACTAATTACTCGTCTTTTTCCGGCAAAAGATTTCTTAGATCTGGAGTCTCATAGTATACAAGAGAAGCATATATGGGGTAAACCGTTAGCAAACGAAAAAATATTTAATAGTTCGCATTTACAAATTTACAGTTTTGAACTGTTGGTCGTTAAAATAGTTAGTCGTAAACATTTTTCTGTAAACTTTAACGGGAAAAAAATGGAGAGATTTAAAGAGAGAGACTGGACGTTTCAGGGAGGTTTATTATTAACGTCTTATGAACCAAACTGCCATTATTGTTCCGAAATATCGCTCAACTTTCATGGATACCACATACAATAAGCATCCTAGACCATGATTCACAACCAAAACTAATTCAGTTTGTAACACGTACGGATATTTTCGTTCTAGAACGTTACTCATCCTAAATGAATAGCAATATTCTGATGACCGCATTTTCCTAGCAATATCGCATTTATGTCAATATGTAAAAATCTTTTGCCCGAAGGGAGGTGTAGGTGAGGTGAGGGATCTTCTGAAGCGCTTAGGATAAGACACACGTAAAATTTCAACCTGAGGGATACCTACCATACAATGAATTGATCCCATCAATATCATCTTGGTGTAAAACAGGCCTCCCGTTGCGTGCAAGTGGCCACATCACTGCACCTCGAACATTGGAGTGCGCCAGACCTAACGCATGACCAATTTCATGAACAGCTGTGTAAAGCAGAGAGCGAGATTGCTTCGCAGTCCACCACCATCCTTTAACTCCACCTAGCTCGGTGAAATCCTCGTCATCGTCAAAATGGATAAATCCTTTAGATGGGTAATACGCATGCGCTATAATTCCCCCTGGTCCATCGAATGAATAAGGACAAGGCTTTTCACGCGGTACACCACCATGTGACCGTCTTCCAAAACTGAGGATGATAATAATAGCACCACCAATAACAATGAAAATAATGATGAAGAAAATGAAATCTAATTATGAAATGGTATGGTTGATTGAAGTGACTGGCTCGAAAAAACCAACAGTTTCCTTTGCTGTACAATTTCTTAGGTAATTGAAATGACAATAACAATAATAATAATAATAATATCATGAAAAATAATTATGATGATAATTGAAAATATTTAGACGGGGTAACCTATTCAGTAAGTGAATAGTTATCAAGGTGAGCCCTGTTGAAACAATAACTGAATTAATGAATAAAATATAATAAGGACTAATAAATAAAAACATACAAAAGTAAGAAAGCACTTAAAAAGATCATAAAATACTTAAGAGAGCTTAAGAGAGTAAAAGCGGTTGAAAGTTCTAAGGTTCTTGAGACCTGACCGTGGACGATGGGTCAATTGCCTTCCGCTCATATTGAGCTTACTGATCCATCTAAACTCGCATCAATTCATGAGTCACAACTTTTGAGTGCAGAGATATTATTATTTCTTGGAGGTCTTGACACTCATGAATTGCAGCATTGTTGTTTTTCGTATTTTTCTGGCGCACATAATCAGTCAACGTTTACAACGACCACAGAATATCAATATCCAAAATAAAAATTGATTCGATCGTCAAAGGCACAGTACCCCTGCAAGAATACTCTGTAATTTCTTGATCTCGTGGATATCTTTGGACTCTATAACCAGACTCTCCGTCAATTCCTGATCCAATTTTACTTGAAAGATCATCTATGAAAATACCTGAGTTTCTCACTAAAGCTTCTGTTTCACAACAAGTTTGTTCAGTATACAATATCAATGATTCCGTGAGTTTACACCCAATGGCTAGAATATTTATCAAAAGGATAAAATGCAAATTTTCTATTTTTACGAGTGAAAATTAACGATCTAGTGATTTAGATTTGGGAGGAAACCACGTCGGCAGCTGATTTGGAGTAGCAAGGAAAGAATGTGGATTAAGGAAATAGCTGACCTGATTCTAAAGTCAGTGTTGTTGTAGTCGTGAGTTCTGTTGAATGTTAGGTTCTGTGCAGCATCGCTCCAATATTTGAAAGCTTCAGCGACAATTCTTGATTGATCTGCCTGACTCATGTCATCTCCATAAGATAAGTAGTAAGTTAAGTTCCTTTTTGTCCATTTTCCCCTGGTTGCGTAACGCTTTATGCGCGAACCGTGAATGTCCACATCCGCATCACCACAGCGCGGTTTCTTCATCATGTACAGAGTGTCTTCGTCCAGCTGTCCGGTTACTTGAAGTCCGAAAAATTTCTGAAAGTTCTCGATTCCTTTTGTGGTGTTTTGATTGGCAAGGTCTTCATCAGGTGAAAGGTAGTGATAGTTTTGTAAATAGAGCTGTCAAAAAATAAATGAGTCAAAATTTCGGCTTGGACTAAATCAGTTTTGACTTTGTTGGGTTTCACTTGCACGAAGTGTAACTGAGATGGAGACATGTTTTCAATCCCCTTTTCTTTCGAATTGGATTTCATATTTGGCAAAAATGAAACATGCAATTAACAAGCATCGGATCTCATTGGAGGAACAAGGCTGTCCGCCGGGTTGATATGACTTATGCGCTTAAAGACCTAGTGCATTGGAGACAATGACGTCATTCATTTATAGTACATTGTGACCCCACAACCCTCGTCAAAGTTTGTTGAAACAACCCGCTTCCATCTCGATGTCTCCTTTTTTTTTTCAGGAAGTCGAATGTTTAGGTCACCAGCATTGACAAGGGGCAAGGGGAAATGTTTCAACCTTTTGATAACGTTTTGACGACGATTGCAGTTAATTTAGCAGGTTTAGGATCTGTGAAATTATATGGATGGTGTTTTTTGTGCACAGTTAGTTGGTTGTTGGTTCCAAACACGTGAACAAATTGTACTCAACGTTGATTAAAATTATTAGTTTGACCTGAAAACGCTACCAGCAAGAAGTAAATGAGAGAAAGTATTGAAACAACGCATAGAAGGGAAACTCGCAGCGTAAAATAAGAGTGATACCGAAAATTCCGATGTGTTCAGTAAGTATTCATTAGTAAGCGATTATCCAGCTAGCCCATCTGTACCGTTACTGCAGAGAAAGAATATTACTGTCAGAGACTAGGTCTAGTTAGCAAATTGAATGTAACCTAAATCGTAATGTTATTTGAAAATTTTGCCTGAATATGTCACACCAACCATAGCGAATCCTTCGTCATCCTCGTCATCCTCGTCGAATCCCAGTACACAATGATGTATGGGCAACAGTGAGAAAACTACCAGGAAAAGAAACCTAGCCATGTTTCCCTCCATCATTAAACGTTTCGCTATAAATTCCTCACCGAATGAAGCATGTTTATATATGTACGTCGAATTTAATATTGTTAGATTGTCTCGAAAAAACAAGTATCCGTTCCCAAATATGGATTAAGAGGGACTTGAAATTGTTTTTGGTGGTATTGTTCATATGAGTCTTCTGCTTTTTTCTAGGCGTTGAAATAGTATTTTTTTAAGAAGATACATATAAGCTCTCTCGTCCACAGAATTGTGCTCTATGACAAGACATGACCTTTGTGTGAATTGGTTATCACTCTAATAATCTGCTGGCGATAATTAAAAGTATTCGATAGCTTAATTGCCTGAATCATCAAAGCGACCGCTGTAAAGATAACCCACAACATAAAGTGTCTATTATTTCGTTGTTTTTCATGTACTGCACCTATTAAAACACACTATTTTTAGTTGTATTGTTTACAAATGAAAAACAAAACGTGGGAGGAAATCGACACTTATAGTGCTAAAAACAGGATGGTCACTAAAGGTATTTGTGATTAAGTATATGGAATATATATTGGCGACATTATATGATATTGGATATTAGCTCTGTAATAAGGGAAGGAATTGTAATAGCCTTGCCATGATACTAGATAAAGGGAAACTACATGTGATCGCTGAAATCACCATTTTGGTTCAAAGCAAATATATCTAAGCAACAAATGGCGACAGGAAAACAAGTTGGTGAAGTACTTGTTCTGATCGTCAAAGTCATCGTGCGGCAGACGTGGGAAATATTATAGATGAACACTACTGTTAATTTATGCAAACACTACGGCGTACACAAATTTTAAGGAAGATGTTTAGACATGAGCAGTTTTGTCAATATTTTGCTGTCAAAACTGAAGAATGACACCTTCGATTATGTTTCACTACTTCAGGAAAATGAAGAAAAAACCTTAAATGTTGATTCAACAGCAGTTGTCGAAACTGCTCGGTAAACGAAGGAGGTTTCGTTACTCATTTCATGGCTGATTTTGCTACACTTAATATCCTTGAATAAATATAGTGAATCTTCTCAAAGGAAATCCGCTCATTGGCTATATTTGTAATTTTTTTATGAGATGATTAATTCCTCTCTCTGTTTACAATCATGTAGCGAATTGAGTTGATATTTCTTATGGATGTTACTTATTATTCGCTGCTTGAGTTTGATGTTTAGATCACCGATTAATGTATGTAGTATTTACATTATACAAGGATGCTTTACAAAGGCTTTACAACAATATATATGAATAAAAATGGGATTAATGGATACATCTAGGAATTATTTTAAGTTATTCTCTAGATTTAAAGGTGTTTCAGTTTCAATTTCTGCAGCGGAATTCTTCATTCTGGTCATCTAATACACGATTCATAAATCCCATTCCCATTAACTCATCTCGACGTCAATTTTATCCCAAACCTTTTTGGTTTCATATGACTCAATATTTTTCACAATATACACATGACTTTTTGGACCCATATCACTGTATTTATTCTTTATATTGTTGCATAATATATAGCGCCCTGAGAAGGGAAAGTAAGATTTAAACTTCGGGAGGAGCTGCGCTCGGAGACAGTTTTATGACAACCTTTGAAATCATTTTATAAAAATCCTGACAAAATCACGGGCACTTTCAATTGTTCATTCATGTTATCCTTGACAAAAACACGACACATCATGGGTTAAATTCGTAAATTGATAAAGCCGGTAAGGCGGAGACTTACCATCTCAGACTCTTTGGTCATCTTCTGCGGTCCCTCCGTTCGTTTGAGATAAGAAAGGAAAGTTCTCACCCGCAAACTTTAAAGTAATGCCGCCAATGGAAGCTGTTTGCAATTTCAATCTTGAATCGCTTTCTATTATTGCTACTGGTAACATGTAATTATAACTAGAATCAGACCAAAATTTGTGTTGATGAATTTTCTCCTTTACGGTTGTAAACTGAAAGAAAAACTTATCCCGTCAGTCTTGAATGTAAACATGCGTTTTTGTCCAAGCGCGAGGTGAGGAAGGTTGGATATTCGGCGAGTTCTTCAGTTTTCTAAGCATTTGTAATGATCGAGACTAAGAGGTAATCCATAAAGAACGCCAAAGAGCTTACCACCTAGCCCTTCTTGGCTCAATTCAGTGCAGAAGAGAGTTAATTCAGTGCAGAAGAGGGTTAATTCCGTGCAAAGATAGAAACAAACCAGACACTCTGATTGGTCAGAATGATTGGTCATGGCTGCACAGCCTGCGGGAAACATGAACCCTAAATAATGCTGTTTGCTGTTATGAAAAAACAGGATTCTTCTATTTGCGGGACTTCCTAACCACTGCCTGACATCAACTAATAATTTATTCGTGTTTTTCTCGTTGCCATGTGCCCACCAATAACGTAGCTCCATTTTCTGCCTTTAAAAGCACATACAACCTCTATTCGCTCCGACGAAGGGCTAACGCTCGATACGTCAGCTTTTGTAATCGTTATGGTGGCCAATTCACCATTTCAACTTTGTTGATATATCCAAGTTATTTCGTTACCCCCACCGACGCAGCCCCAAACAGTTTCTTTAGAAACTATCAGCTTTTATCAACTAATAATACTTAGATGATAGCGGACAATAGATAGGGACGTTCCAGAGAGTACGACTATTGAACGTAACCCGAAAAAGGTGCAAAGCTGGTATCCTTGTCCATAGCTTGCCAGCCCCAGTCATGAGAATGATGGAAAAACTTACCCAAGTAAAGTAGTTTACCCACACCCTAGCCGTACGCTGGCGGTGGCACCAGTTTTTGTCTAACGGATTTGATTCCAATCAAAATAATAGGATGTTTCATCCTATCTTCACAGATTTTAAAAGACTTCAGTGGAATTAAAGCTGTGTCATGTGGCACAGTAACGACATAACCCAGTGGGTTGTCATGATAAAAAATCAGGGAAGTTTATTTTTCAGTGCACAAGATTAAGAAATCATTAGTTTTTTTCGGTAAGTACACTGGTCTTTGCTTTGATCGTCATTATCATTCACTCTATCACTCTTGGCATAAATACCCTGTCACGTGATATTCCGAAGAATGGAAGAAGTAGATTGAGTAGTCCAAATGTTATCACATTGCTGCTAGCGTTGACAAAAAGGACGACAAGGCATTGATTAATTGAGAAGTTGCTCTACGCGATGGGCGGAAATACAAACGAATTCGGTATTTTCGGTTTTGCAGATCATTTTTTCGGTTTTTGTGCCAAAAAACTTCAGTTTTTCGGTTTTGTTGTTCGTTGCGGTTTGCAGATTTTCCGGTTTTCAGCATTTGTTTTCCGGTCTCGGTTGAAAATATTAATGGTTTTTGGATTTGGTATTCGAGGCGGTTTTCGGTTTTTCCTATTTGGGTTCCGGTATGCGCCTTTACTGATCTCGAACAGTACGTTGTGAAACACACTTCGTGGACATGAAACTTGTATATTTGACTGAACAGACGAGATTAAAGGGAACTTAAGGCCGTAAGTTATCTAAAACCCCTACGAGCTTGGAGAGTTCTATTGATATGAATTCCTGTCAATTTGGAGTAATCAGAGACCAATAAACACCATATTTCCCAAAGATGTTGAAGACAAGAATTAGGAGAATTTTCCTGGGACATTTGATGCAAGCTACATGACGAAATTTGTTACAACAAAAAACAGGTGAAACTAAAAGAAAGGCATCGTAAAATACATCGAGCGGCCGGGGCGATCAGATAACGGCTTATTAAGCGACTATCTCGGTCTGTATATTGAGAGATTTTAGGCCACTAACTCAGTCTATATATTGTACGATTTTAAGACGTTAACTAACGGCTTACACTAACTCAGTCTATATACTGTACGATTTTAAGCCGTTAACTAACGGCTTAAAATCTCCCAATAACTATAACAGACTGAACGAAATTAAGTCGTTAGTTAATGGCCTGAAATTGTACAATAAATACAAAAGACTGAACGAAATTAAGCCGTTAGTTAACGGCCTAAAATCTTACAATAAATATGACAGACTGAACAAAATTTAAGCCGTTAGTTAACGGCCTAAAATCTCCCAGTAAAGATAACAGACCAGGGGCGTAGCCAAGATTTTTCAAAGGGGGGGTCACAGAGGCTACTCACCATTTACACCGCTGCTCTCCCGCGTATATCAGCGGGCTCAGTCGTATTATCGCGGCATGAAGACTCATATCAATGGCTTTTACGGCTAAGACATTGTCAGGGCGTTTTCGCCACCTGAATATTGTGGGTTGTTTGCTCTAAAGAAGACCTACCAAGGGGGGTCACGGGCACCCCAGGACCCCCTGGCTACGCCCTTGCAGACTGAACGAAATTAAGCCGTTAGTTAACGGCCTAAAATCTCCCAATAAATACAACAGAAATGAACGAAATTAAGCCGTTAGTTTACGACCTAAAATCTCCCAATAAAGATAACAGACTGAATGAAATTAGGCCGTTAGTTAACGGCCTAAAATCGTACAATAAATACAACAGACTGAACGAAATTAAGCCGTTAGTTAACGGCCTAAAATCTCCCAATAAAGATAACAGACTGAACGACATTACGTAAGTACTTAAAGAAAAAATGACCTAAAACCATCGACAACACCCATCTACGACCACCGGAAAACCCCCTTAAGAAATCAATTTCAGGTGTAAAATAGCGTACGCTGAAGTTTTATTAGGGCGATTTTCGTGGATATTTATTTACGGAAATGCGTAACAGCAGTTTTTCAAACTCATTAATAATTCATGAAGTTACAAACCAATCACGATACGCTAATTTGGCCACATGTGTGCGTTTAGAATCCCCGATGAAACACTGGAAAGAGGCTTTTCCACTATACTTTGATGAAATATCAAACCCTAGAGCTTGATAAAATGTCATACCCGGTGACGTTGCTCAGGGACTTGTGACACTGCTAAAATATTTGACAACAAAGGCCAATAATTACTGAAAAACAACAATTCCGCTTACGCTGCCAAAATCTTGGCTAATGATGCACGATTGAGAAGCAATTTAAAAAACTCGTGCTTCGTGTTTCATCGGGGCTTTCCCGTGTTTGGAAACCCCAATGAAACACACGCACTCGTTTTTAAAATATTACATGCAAAGCGGAGCGGAATTGGCGCGTTGTCGCTTTGCTATTTTCTTTAATTGAGTGATGACATTTCATAGTCGTCTAACGGCTTTTTTTCGTTCAATTAATCTCAGAAACTTGAGTCAATATTCGCCAGTGTCTGCGTTTTTTTGGCTCTCAGGTCAAAAAGACACCAAGTAAGACCCCCATTAGTTGAAAATTTGATGAGGTTGGGTAAGGAGGGGGGCAATGGGGCCTCTGGGAAAACGCAAAACCGGAGGAAAAAACCTCCAAAACCGGAAAACCGACGAAAAAAGGCAGCAAAACCGAAAACCGCATGCAAACCTGACAAAAGCGCTACTTTTTCACCTTTAAAGGGGTCAAAAAGGAAAAACCGACAACCGCATCAGAGTTTTCGTGAAAACCGAATGTAAAAACACGTAAAATCCGCAAACCGCTCTGAACATCAAAACCGAACAACCGAACCTTTTTGGCCCAAAAACCTAAAACACGATCCCAAAAACAGTGAAAACCGCAAAACCGAAAATCTCAAAGCCCCCCTCCTTAAGCTAATATCTTACCCTTTGCTAACAAATCGAAATCAGAGCAACCATTTTACATCATGATTGCTTCAAATTGGGCGGCGTAGTGAGCGTATAACAAAGCAAAAAAAAAGAAACAGGTTGAAATGAGATGCTATTATTCAGAGAAACAAAATTTAATTGCCTCAACACAGGAAACCGGGAAAAAAATAGTGACAGTTGAAACAATGTTTCAATACTGGCAAGTTAAATATTTTTAAATAGAACATCATAAGCATTAAATTCCAAAAATGATCCTTAAAACGTGATAAGATATCCCTTGTTTTTACGAAATTGTCATAAATGACCGGTATTGTACAATCGAGATTCTCATTCTTACTTTCGTCGTTTTGAAATATGCCTCCGTAATTCTGAACAGTGCAAGCAGAATACAACTACAATACAACTTATTTCACTTTATGGCGCTTCCAGGAGGCTTCAGACAATTTCAAACACTTTCAAACTCTTTCAGACACTCAGTGTTGCAACCCGCACCGATAGATCAATCCGATAGTTGTTGGCTTGCGAGAGTGCAATGACTCCTTTCAGTGTAATACGACTCGTAACGAAGATTCAAGATGTTAAATGTTGTCTACATCTACATAAATTTTAAGTCCTACAATGGAGATACCCACTGCAAGACGTTAAGTAAAATATAATTGAAATAAAAAAATTTTCGTTGATAGCTAGTTCCATGTGTATAGTAAACGGTTTTGAGAGTTCAAAATGAATGAAACAAATTTTTTGGTCGATTTTTTGCGCCCGAAACACGCTAAATTTACGTGTAAAATTGTTCCCGGAGACTGGGGCGAGAATTGGACTCGTGACGTCAGGTTATTTGATCCCTTGATTGGAAAGGTCAACAACTTTCAGTGTTTTCCTTGTAACACGCTGTGATTACTCGCTCAATTCTATTGTTTCACGCTTCAAAATGTCCAGCGATTCCGAGAGTATTGAGTCGTCTGACTCTATAGAAAGTATGGATTGTGGAATAAGCGATAGTTCTGAAGAGGAATGGGCAGTTATCACTGGTGTGATAGCTCCATATCAAGATAAGCCGCTCGCGGACGAGAACGACGAAGAAACTGGCGTTTCGAGCGAAGAAAGCGATGTTGATGGACTTACCCGTCAACTCTGGATGCTAGATACGAGAGAACTGTAGACGTAGATTCCTGGTTAGTAAAACTGGTCCTTTAAAATTCCTTGTATATATACTTATAGCAAACCTTTGTTAGACAACAATTCATTTTTGCTGTCTTCTTCAGGTGTAGCTGCGAGTAATGTAATACCGGGACGTTAGTTGGTTTGCTGGAGTTTCGATGTTGCAGAGAGGTAACAAATTCATCTGCAAAGATGGTTTTTGATGGTTCCATTGAATATTCCGAAATATGAACATTTTACACTTACGATTGATAAAACTGACTCACTCTCTCCATGTCCGTTGTGGTTTTTGGCGATTTCTGCCATTTAGGGCTTGCTTTACGATCACTGTTGTACCAAGGCTGAACACTAAGATTTCAGATTTCGGCAAGAGTACCTTATAACCTCATACATTAATCAGTGTGCATTCAGTCTTTGTTCAATTAAAACAATAGCGATAACAATAGAACTCCGCAGAGACTAGTAGTCTTCGTTTTCAAAATTTGGATTTTTTTTCTAAGTCTTTTTTGAAACAGGGTAAATTTGGCGCGTTTTGGCTTTGCAAAACGGAAAACTCAAGTAATTTTCCAGAGGTTTTTAATTTTGAAATATAACTGAAAGTTCAGTTTCGCTTTGAAAGCGTAAAATTGGCCGGAAAATAACGTTAAGTCTACAGTCAGGCTTTGAAGTTTGTCAATGCAAAGTTTAAATAAATCTTGTGTTTTACCTGTTCATGTTGTTTTGGTTGATTCTTTCATTATCCTTTCGCGTCTTAGTGATAAAAATTGTTCGTGAAGGCCGGTGCATACTGCGATGCAAAGAAACCTTTGACTATCTAGTCTTTCTGGACTTCATAAAGTTGGGCGATATGTTCGATGTTTCCGAAAGGGATCGTTTCCGTAGTGCTGACGCCACATATATTCTTGTAGGTAACCATGGAAAAGTCCTTTGAATGTTCCTGTTTGGGGCAAACCTCGCTTGATTCCCCACCATGTATTTTCAATACCCTGTGTGTGCGCACCGGTGAATTCCGGCGCATTGAAGCCATTCCATCGCAACCCTTTTTTGAATATCGCCACTCGTACCCGTTTCGCGATGAAGCACGTCGCGTCCAGCTAAGTTCATTGCTGCACCCAGCTCGGACATTTTACTGACGTCGCAAGCAGGTTATGATCCTTACACCACTGTATGCACCGGTCGTGATCCGATAATATTCGAGAAAGTCGAATAAAATTCAGTCTCTAAATCTCCGAGTTGTTGTTCTTCTTCCTTCTATCTTCTTTCGTTGATGTTATTAGAAAGAGGTATGAATAAATTTTGTTTTCTATGTGGTATTTGGCCAATCGTAGAGAAGAAGAAATGCATTTTTTGGTGCAAAGGGGACCTTTGGTGCATTATATCAATGCACATATTGTTATGAAAATTTTTTTACTGAAAGGTAAAAAAAAAAGTAGCTTTTGGAGAGGAACTCCTAACTGGTTTGCGTAGCATAGTGGTAAGGTTCTAGTTTGATAATGGTCTGATAATAACGCGTTGTCTGAGAGCGATGGTTCAAGGCTCAGCAGAACTGCCAAGAAGCTAAAAGGGAAAGAAAAGAAAAAAAAAGCGAGAAGTTAGGAACAAAGGGGAGAAGGGAGAAGAACGTGAGAAAGGAATGGAGACGAAAAAGCCACTTTCAATCAAATTCTCTTTTATTGAAGCAGTAAGTACTTATTACTTATGTATATATGCTAAACCCATGGGAATAGGTCATTGTCTTAAAAAACAATGGGGTGCATACATAATAAATGAAATTGAATGCATAATTAATGTATGGGGTTATATGGTACTCTTTCCCAGATTTCGAGGGGAGGCAAGTTCAAGGGGAGGCAGTTTTCACCCTGAAAATCCTTACTATTACGGCGATAGATTTTCAGACTGAATCGGAGTCATCAATTAAGCCACGACGAGTACACAAATAAGGTAACTTTAATGATCCAATACGTAAAAACCGAAACTAAGGATACAATGACCGACTGACCTTAACTGCCTTGTAGTCAAATAAATAAGAGTCATTGAGCGATTATAAACATCATCAAACTACAAACTAATTTGAGGCGACAGACAATAGCTACCGAGGTAGTACTGTTAATTTCGCGTTCGTTTATCTCAAGGTAAGGTACAAATACATATTTCGGAATATTTAGTGTTGTAAATGGACCATATTTCGTTCCCCATACTATTCCTTATAACTTATGCAATTGCAAATTGTCAACGGTTCCTCGCGTAATTTAACACTGCGTCACGCAATGCGTGACGCTTTATGGGACCGTTCATTTTTTACAAGGTAGTGGGGATTGGTGGGATTTGGGGAGGTCACCAAAAAAAAAAAAAAAACCGCCTTAAAGGGTGGGCCATCTAAAAGAACTAAGGCAAAAAGGAGGGGTCACGTAAAATATTTTCATAATGCCTTAAAAGGGGATATATGTTTTACTAGTCTTGAAAGTTTGGCCCTCACGAGTATGTCTTTGAGCGACCATCCTCTTTTGTTAGATACGAGGGGCGGATATTTGTATATTTCGCTCAGTAGTGGTTGTGTTTCTATTAAATGCCAGTTTCTCATGAGAATTTGCTTTAGGTTTGGCACTTATGGTTGGTATTGTGTAAAAAAGGCAAGATTCGTTGGTTCGTCTTCTGTTTTCGTCCGCTCTTATTTTGGCCCTCGCCCTACATTGTAGCGATTCTGGAAAAGTTCCTTTTTCTTTGTGCCTTTGTATATCTGGTTTAATTAACGATTTTTTTGGGGGCGGGGGGGGGGGGAAGGGGGTCACCGAAAAAAAAATTACCTGTATTGGTGGGGGGGTCATGGAAAAACATTAAACGACTGAGGGGGGTCATGCAACTTATTCATGAAAGTTCAATAAATCCCACCAGCCCCCCCTACCTCGTAAAAAATGAAAGTTCCCTAAACTTAAGCTCTTTCTCGAGACGTAAGCTTGGGACACCTGTGCAACTAAAACCTTAGACTCTTTGCAGCTAAAGGTAAAGCCTGAACCTAAGAGATTTGCTGACAGTAGGAACGTGAGTCAAATGGTCTTTGTATCTTTTCGCTTCCTTGGCGCTTCTCTCGATTGTAAGGTTGGTGACCTCTGTAAGCATGTCATCCACGTGGCTTTTGTAACTACGCTTCCGGAAAACTTCAATAAGTGCCTTAGGTGAGCCATGGAAAAAAAATGTAGAATTAGTCCGGCGTTGTTAACGTCGATTTTCATTGTGGAACTTAAGTGTTAAAGAAGGTTACAGATCAAACATAATTGACCAGATGAATAAAGGCTGAAAGTTTCTAAAGAAACTGTGGTGCTGCGTCGGTGGGGGTAACAAGGTAATTTGGTTATATGAAATTATAAACTGGCCAACATTCGTTACGGTGGCCAATTTACAATTTCAACTTAGTTGAATGATCGTATTACACGACATTTTTCTTGGGACATTTTCCTGTAAATCTTCAGGTTGTGTCCCCAGTCCATTTCTCATTTTTACCAATTTAAGCTACTTTTTCAACAAAAGATGCAAACTTTTGATGGTGACAAACAAAGATGGTGACTTTTGAGGAAGTGGCAAAGTAGGGAACCATAAACAATAGAGAAACTTGACGTTCAATTAAAATATTGAAGTCATTAATCCTCAACATGGAGCAAATTGGTTAAATTTCCAACAAAAGTTTCATATTTCAATTGAACCCCTTTCATCATTATCAATGATAAAATCTTTGCATGACTCACTTGAATGAAAATTGAACCAGTAGGTAGTCTTGTAGAAGTATATCCAGGAGCTGATGCGTAAGCTAACAAAAAGTCAGCCTCCTGAGGCCTTGTGCCACGTGAAAGAGATGAGTCACGCATGGGCCCTGTATATCTTTCAGAGTATGGTCCTCTGCAGGCCTGCACAAGAAACACCTTGGGCTTGTCCCTAAGTGATGGGCATTCGTTAGGTTTAAATCGTGACATCAATGCTTGAATACTGATCAATTTACCATCCACACCAAGAATGGTATCATCATCGCTCCCATGGGACATAATGATGAAGAAGAGAGCATCACAGTTCTTGTGGTCTTCAAATGCAACCTCCTTAGCTAACCTCTCCATTCTCTTTTTGCTAAGGTTTCTTTTTATCTTCACAGTATAATGGTGTTCTTCAAATAGGTTTCTAAGCCCATGTTCATCATGTTTTGCTCCATCGCGGTACGAAGCGTAATGACCAAAATCATAATTGTTAACAATGATACACTTTCCACGTGAATCACGTCTTCTTTCATACCTCTTAAGTTCTAAGGTGTCTATAAATAAGTCAAGAAAATAGCATGACATTATTAGTTAAACGTTTTTAATGTTGGCATGAATAATACCGGTCACGGGAAACAATATATGCTCCACACAATTTCTTCACCAAATGGTTAGTTGAACAAACACCAAGATGAATGACAACCCTTCTTAAAAATTAAAAACAATCAAACAGTTTCCTTGACAATATTTTGCCATCATTAAAATAAAATAAATTCGAAAACAAGGAAACATGACTTATTTCACTGAAATAAATTAAGACTGTTCAAATCACCCACTTTGCAGATATTTTTGTTTGGGACATTCTTTCTTTAAAGTTTTCTTTATCTGCAATGAACAAGTTTTATAGTATAACACTTTCGCCATCTTCAATTGCGCCATCTTTCCTGTGACGTCACGGTTGCAACGTTCCTGTACTGAGGTCAAAAGCTTTCTTTTAGGATCGCGTGAGTTACAAGCTTTAAAATGAACACACACTTCCTATGATAAAAACACTTAGTATCTCTACCAAACCATAAGACAATGCTACACCTCCTTCAGAGGACCGTTTTCTCTTTTCAGGGGCTTTTGATTTTTTATGCCTTTTGCCAGGGTTGGCAGTTTCTCTTCCTTTGTACCCTGTAGAAACAGAAGTGTACAAATATAACTACGTGGTCACATAGTGTGAAATGGGTAAACAATGATTCAAAATGGATACTTACGGGAAAAAAATAATTCGAAAATATTCAAGTTACATGCTTCAAAATAAACACACACTTCCTAAGACAATACTACACCTTCTAAAGACCGTTTTCTCTTCTCAGAAGGTTTTGATCTTCCATCATTCCTGCCAATGTTACTGTTGGCAGTTACTTTTACTTTGTACAAAAGTGTACAAACAACATATTTTGTTTCCATTTAATACACTTTCTTAGAACTATGAAGTCACATAGTCTGAAATGGGTAAACAATGATTCAAAATGGATACTTAAGGGGAAAAAAGAACTCCAAAATATTAAAGTTACAAGCTTTAAAATAAACGCAGACTTCCTATGCTAAAAATACTTAGTCTCTCTACCAAACCACAAGACAATACTACACCTCCTTCTGAAGACCGTTTTCTCTTCTCAGGGAATTTCGATCTTCCATCATTATTGCCAGGGTTGGCAGTTCCTCTCGCTTTGTACCCTGTAGAAACAGAAGTGTACAAATATAACTACGTGGTCACATGCTCAAATCTTTAATCTTCTATGCCCAGTCAAAATACGGAAAATCGGCCGCCATCTTGCCCCACGACCGAGTTTAAAGAAGAATGACTCTAGCGGGTAATGTGACGTCAAATCGAGAACACGAAAGTCTGCATCTCACACATTTTCACTTGTTTGGGAAGATTGTCGTCGATAATTGTCCGAAAATATGCCGACTAAGTGTGTTGTAGAAGGATGCAGCAACGTGCGAAATTTGCAAGAGGGTATCGCGCTTCATACATTCTTCATACAACACACCTAGTCGGCATATTTCGGACAATATCGACGACAATCTTCCCAAACAAGTGAAAATGTGTGAGATGCAGACTTTCGTGTTCTCGATTTGACGTCACATTACCCGCTAGAGTCATTCTTCTTTAAACTCGGTCGTGGGGCAAGATGGCGGCCGATTTTCCGTATTTTGACTGGGCATAGAAGATTAAAGATTTGAGCAAATTAAAAAAATTTTGCACAGAAATACTCCAAAAAATAAGCTTATTTCGTTAAGCGAAAAAAAAATTTTGGGTTTAGGTGCACTTTAAGGTAAAAAGAATTCCAAAGTATTAAAGTTACAAGCTTTAAAATGAACACACACTTCCTACGCTAAAAATACTTAGAATCTCTACCAAACCAAAAGACAATGCTACACCTCCTTCAGAGGACCGTTTTCTCTTTTCAGGGGCTTTTGATTTTTTATGCCTTTTGCCAGGGTTGGCAGTTTCTCTTCCTTTGTACCCTGTAGAAACAGAAGTGTACAAATATAACTACGTGGTCACATAGTGTGAAATGGGTAAACAATGATTCAAAATAGATACTTAGTATCTCTACCAAACCACAAGACAATACTACACCTTCTAAAGACCGTTTTCTTTTCTCAGGGGATTTTGATCTTCCATTATTGCCAGGGTTAGCAATTCCCTTTGCTTTGTACCCTGTAGAAACAAAAGTGTACAAATATAACTATGTGGTCATAAAGTGTGAAATGGGTAAACAATGATTCAAAATGGATACTTAAAGTGCACCTACACCCAAAAAATTTTTTTCGCTTAACGAAGTAAGCTTATTATTTTGAGTATTTCTGCGCAAAAATTTTTTTATTTGCTCAATTCTTCAATTTTCTAGGCCCAGTTAAAATACGGAAAATCGGCCGCCATCTTGCCCCACGACCGAGTTTAAAGAGGAATGGCTCTAGTGAGTAATGTGACGTCAAATGGAGAACACGAGAGTCTGCATTTCACACATTTTCACTTGTTTGGGAAGGTTGTAGTCGATAATTGTCCGAAAATATGCCGACTAAGTGTGTTGTAGAAGGATGCAGCAACGTGCGAAATTTGCAAGAGGGTATCGCGCTTCATACATTCTTCATACAACACACCTAGTCGGCATATTTCGGACAATATCGACGACAATCTTCCCAAACAAGTGAAAATGTGTGAGATGCAGACTTTCGTGTTCTCGATTTGACGTCACATTACCCGCTAGAGTCATTCTTCTTTAAACTCGGTCGTGGGGCAAGATGGCGGCCGATTTTCCGTATTTTGACTGGGCATAGAAGATTAAAGATTTGAGCAAATTAAAAAAATTTTGCACAGAAATACTCCAAAAAATAAGCTTATTTCGTTAAGCGAAAAAAAAATTTTGGGTTTAGGTGCACTTTAAGGTAAAAAGAATTCCAAAGTATTAAAGTTACAAGCTTTAAAATGAACACACACTTCCTACGCTAAAAATACTTAGAATCTCCACCAAACCAAAAGACAATGCTACACCTCCTTCAGAGGACCGTTTTCTCTTTTCAGGGGCTTTTGATTTTTTATGCCTTTTGCCAGGGTTGGCAGTTTCTCTTCCTTTGTACCCTGTAGAAACAGAAGTGTACAAATATAACTACGTGGTCACATAGTGTGAAATGGGTAAACAATGATTCAAAATGGATACTTACGGGAAAAAAATAATTCGAAAATATTCAAGTTACATGCTTCAAAATAAACACACACTTCCTAAGACAATACTACACCTTCTAAAGACCGTTTTCTCTTCTCAGAAGGTTTTGATCTTCCATCATTCCTGCCAATGTTACTGTTGGCAGTTACTTTTACTTTGTACAAAAGTGTACAAACAACATATTTTGTTTCCATTTAATACACTTTCTTAGAACTATGAAGTCACATAGTCTGAAATGGGTAAACAATGATTCAAAATGGATACTTAAGGGGAAAAAAGAACTCCAAAATATTAAAGTTACAAGCTTTAAAATAAACGCAGACTTCCTATGCTAAAAATACTTAGTCTCTCTACCAAACCACAAGACAATACTACACCTCCTTCTGAAGACCGTTTTCTCTTCTCAGAAGGTTTTGATCTTCCATCATTCCTGCCAATGTTACTGTTGGCAGTTACTTTTACTTTGTACAAAAGTGTACAAACAACATATTTTGTTTCCATTTAATACACTTTCTTAGAACTATGAAGTCACATAGTCTGAAATGGGTAAACAATGATTCAAAATGGATACTTAAGGGGAAAAAAGAACTCCAAAATATTAAAGTTACAAGCTTTAAAATAAACGCAGACTTCCTATGCTAAAAATACTTAGTCTCTCTACCAAACCACAAGACAATACTACACCTCCTTCTGAAGACCGTTTTCTCTTCTCAGGGAATTTCGATCTTCCATCATTATTGCCAGGGTTGGCAGTTCCTCTCGCTTTGTACCCTGTAGAAACAGAAGTGTACAAATATAACTACGTGGTCACATAGTGTGAAATGGGTAAACAATGATTCAAAATAGATACTTAGTATCTCTACCAAACCACAAGACAATACTACACCTTCTAAAGACCGTTTTCTTTTCTCAGGGGATTTTGATCTTCCATTATTGCCAGGGTTAGCAATTCCCTTTGCTTTGTACCCTGTAGAAACAAAAGTGTACAAATATAACTATGTGGTCATAAAGTGTGAAATGGGTAAACAATGATTCAAAATGGATACTTAAGGGAAAAAGAGTTCCAAAATATTAAAGTTACAAGCTTTAAAATGAACACACACTTCCTACGCTAAAAATACTTAGAATCTCTACCAAACCAAAAGACAATGCTACACCTCCTTCTGAAGACCGTTCTCTCTTTTCAGGGGATTTTGAACTTCCGTCATTATTGCTAGGGTTGGCAGTTCCTTTTGCTTTGCACCCTGTAAAAACAGAAGTGTACAAATATAACTATGTGGTCACATAGTGTGAAATGGGTAAACAATGATTCAAAATGGATACTTAGTATCTCTACCAAACCACAAGACAATACTACACCTCCTTCTGAAGACCGCTTTCTCTTCTCAGACGATTTTGATCTTCCATCATTCCAGCCAATGTTACTGTTGGCAGTTACTTTTACTTTGTACAAAAGTGTACAAACAACATATTTTGTTCCCTTTAATACACTTTCTTACCACTATGTGGTCACATAGTCTGAAATGGGTAAACGATGATTCAAAATGGATACTTAAGGGGAAAAAAGAACTCCAAAATACTAAAGTTACAAGCTTTAAAATAAACGCGGACTTCCTATGCTAAAAATACTTAGTCTCTCTACCAAACCACAAGACAATACTACACCTCCTTCTGAAGACCGTTTTCTCTTCTCAGGGGATTTCGATCTTCCATCATTATTGCCAGGGTTGGCAGTTCCTCTCGCTTTGTACCCTGTAGAAACAGAAGTGTACAAATATAACTACGTGGTCACATAGCGTGAAATGGGTAAACAATGATTCAAAATAGATACTTAGTATCTCTACCAAACCACAAGACAATACTACACCTTCTAAAGACCGTTTTCTTTTCTCAGGGGATTTTGATCTTCCATTATTGCCAGGGTTAGCAATTCCCTTTGCTTTGTACCCTGTAGAAACAAAAGCGTACAAACAACAAATTCTGTTCACTTTTAATACACTTTCCTATAACTATGTGGTCAATTAGTGTGAAATGGGTAAACAATGATTTAAAATGGATGCTTCAGGGAAAAGAATTCCAAAATATTAAAGTTACAAGCTTTAAAATAAACACACACTTCCTATGATAAAAATACGTAGTATCTCTACTAAACCACAAGACAATGCTACACCTCCTTCTGAACACCGTTTTCTCTTTTCAGAGGATTTCGATCTTCCGTCATTATTGCCAGGGTTGGCGGTTTCTTTTGCATTGTACCCTGTAGAAACAGAAGTGTACAAATTAATATAAGTATGTGGTCACATAGTGTGAAATGGGTAAACAATGATTCAAAATGGATACTTCGCAAAAAAAAGAATTCCAAAATATTAAAGTTACAAGCTTAAAAATGAACACACACTTCCTATGATAAAAATACTTAATATCTCTACCACACCACATGACAATACTACACCTTCTAAAGACCGTTTTCTCTTCTCAGGGGATTTTGATCTTCCATCATTATTGCCAGGGTTGGCATTTCCTTTTGCTCTGTACCCTGTAGAAACAGAAGAAATGTTCCTTTGAACCGATATATTTTTAACATTCAGGGGTGTACACACAATGATTTTCACAAATTAATGTTCCCGTAGCCACCAAACAGATAAGAGGTAAAACCATCAGAAAAGTAAACAAATGGCCAGTTATGAAAACAATGCTTTGCTTTCCCCTATAAAAATTTGCTGGTTACTCATTTTAGTGATATATATCGATATAAATAGTGATGACTCGTAATGAGAAGAATGAAGGCTTGAAATTTTATTTGAGAACAATTGTGGCCTGGATGCTTTGTTAAAAACAAAGAATACCCAGGAATGGTGAGGAATATTCAACAATAATGCAAACGATGGTGAAAGATGATTGTGGAAAAGCAATTGCATTGAGCATCTTCACTCATAGTTACACCTTTAGTCTTTCAAAGAGCTTTGACTCAGTTACACATGCGCATTAGTACTCGTTATGGACAACTTATCATGGCTTGTTCTTCACTTGTTTAGTACCTTACTACGCAGTGCGGACAGCTCAACACAGTCAAGAACTAGGTTCTGACCATCATCCACAGCTTGCCCCGTATGAGAACTTGTATTATAAGCATTCCTGTTGAGAAGCAATACACCACTTCTCCTTCAGGTTCCTTACCTGGGGTAGCAACATTGCTCTCACCTGTATCTGTGTCATTCTGTTCTGTGGGCATTTTCTTTTCTGTACACAGGTGACCTTGAACAAAAAGAACCTGACCATCATCCAACACTTGCCTCATTTGACCCTTTGTATCAAAAGAGTTGCCATTCAGAGGAAATAGAGCACTTCCTCTTTCAGGTTCATTGCCTTGGGCAGCAGTGTTACACGCCGCTGAACCACCCCTGAGATACGCGTCTGTTGAGTGACGCTCCAAAAACTTGGGGCAGATTCCAGGTGTAGTCGCGGACTGTCCAGGCATTGGGGTTTTTGTTCCTCCAAGTGCTGATGATAGTAAAAATAAATATCTCAGTGTTTTTAAACAAAACTTATCTTTCTAGTTAATATCTTTACTAGAAAACAATCATTTTCATTTCCAATGAAGTTTATAAGCAACTCCAGGCGAATAAAACAAGGTAAACATTGGTAATGACTATAAAAGCTTCAGACATGAACGAGTAAGTGTGACAACAACACCATAAATACTCATCCTGTCAATCAGTCAGATTTTTAAAGAAAAATTGGATCTTTAGTGAAAAACAATCGTTTTTATTCGTTACAGAGTTTTAAATGATCTCGAGATGAATAAAGCAAAGTGAACATCGCCAATGATCAAAAAAAGCTGTAGATGCAAACAAGCTATTGCATGACAACCACAGCAATTACCACGTGGTATTTGAGTCTTTTGTAGGCTAGCGGACCAAAACAGTTTACGAGTCAACATTTTACGTGTTTATTCCTTACGATTTACTTAAGATGTTACTTTACTTCAAGTTTAAACACTTGATAAAAGTTCAGGCAACGCGACTCAAAATATCGGGCAACATGACTTTGAGCGAGATCACTTTCAGGTGACTTGACCGGTTACCACTCCTTCGCATGTGAAGCTTTTACAGTCATTGTCGATGTTTATCTTGTTTTATTTGCATTGAAATCCTTAAAAACTTCGTTAGAAATTAAAAGAATTTTTTTTTTAAAAAAGATCTTGACTAGAAAGCTAAGTTTTCTTTAAAAAATCTGACCAATTGACATGATGAGTCTTTACAGTGTTGTTGTCGCGCTCACTTGTTCGCAACTGAAGCTGTTATAGTCATTGGTGATGTTTAACTTTCTTTGCTCGCCGAGAAATCCTTACAAACTTTGTTGGACATAAAAGGAATTGTATTTTACTAAAGGTCTTGTCAAGAAAGTTAAGTTTTCTTTAAAAAATCTAACCAATGATCATGATGAGACTTTACGGCACTATCGTCCACAACAACTTGTTCGCATCTGAAGCTGTTATGGTAATTGGCGATGTTTATCTTGCTTTCTTAGCCTTGAGACTGTTATAAACATTTTCGAAAACAAAAAGAATTGCTTTTTAGTAAAGCTCTTGTCTTGAAAGCCAAGTTTTCTGAAAAAAATCTGACCAATTGACGTGATGTCTTTACAGTGTCGTTGTCACAATAAATAAGTCGTTCGCGTCTGAAATTGCTATAGTAATTGGCGATGTTCATCGTGCTTTATTAGCGTTGAGATCCTTCTAAACTTTGTTGGAAGAAAAAGAATGTTTTTTTTACTAATAATCGTTTACTTTTCCACATGTTTAACTTCTAATAAGCCATACTAGATTGAGGACCAACTTGCCGACGTCTCTACTCAATTTTATACGTCGGTGAGTTGGCATAGGCGAGTTGAACTGTTAGCGACTTGACTGGATACCTTTTAATGGACCCCAACTTCATCCGTGTCAACAAAATGTAAGAAAAGATCTTGACCAAACAAACTTGGTCGATAAGCTATTGTACTGTACATTTATCTCCTTCCAAAAAAGGAAAGGGAAAAGGAACACACTGTTAGTGTACTTAGTGCATTTTGAAAATGACCTCGCTTTTAATTCAGTTCTTAACAAATCCAAAATTGAAAAAAAAAAAAAAAAAAAAGAAAACAGATTTTTACCTTTCAATTGAAAAATGAAATTTTCAAGGACCCGAGTCTAAATTCAAGGGTTTTCAAGTCCTTGAAAACCAAAAAGTTAAATTCAAGGACTTTCAAGGAGTGCAGGAACTCTGTAATATACTTGTATTAAATAATGACAGTGATCACAACAGCTAGTGGGAAACAGAAGGTAATAAGAGAGCAGAAAACACGAACAGCAGTGCAGAGGAAAAATTTTGAAAATAGAGAAAAAATTCTAATTACCTTCATTTCTGTTGAAATGTTTTTCCCACCACCTTGACCCTCTTTCGGAACTAACCACGGAATCCGCTTCAGAGTCAAAATCACCTGCTCTTGAGTGCCCTCCATGGGGACTAAAGGTAAATATCACAAAAATCATAAAAGATGGATCTTAAAAGAGAGATCCTAAGAGAGGGAAACAGTAAATTTGGATCTACACTATAATCTAAACACCTGTCTGCTCTGATTTGCAGTCTGGTGCTTCCCTACTGAACTACAAATGGATAAAGTGAATGAGGTTCTAAAGAAACTGTGGTGCAGCACCAGTGGGGGGGGGGGGTATTACAAGTTTTGAATAAATATTCAGATGATAACAGTAAAAAGATAAAGATAACTTTAACTTACTGGAAAGAAGGTGGTCTAGATTCTTCAATGCCACCTGTCCCGGGCACTGGAGGGCGTATGCCAGATAATGCTGATATCACTGTCTGCTGATCTCTGCCTGGGTCTGACACACTTTTTGTGTCTGACGTGAAAAGCTGCAACAACAATTGATGACTACTGATCAGATTTGCAGTAAAGTATTCTCAGTCGAGTTTTGATGGTGGAAATTGTTAATCTTGTTCAATACTGTGTTGAATTCAAAAGGAAACTTGATTTATCACCATTTCTGCTGACTTAAACTCAATCTTCAGTAATATTCTTTTTCTTGTATTCTTTCATAGTCCACTCCATATAATCCTATTGCATATGACTACCTATCTGTCACAATTTCATGCTTTTACGAAGAGCAAGTGGAATTATTTCAGGATTCCTGGGGCTGTTGTCACACAATCGTGAATGAGGCTACGAACATTTCATCACGTGACTATTGCACAGTGAAACTGAGTTCTAGTCTGTTGTAATTAATTTATTTAATTGTCTATCTATTGTTATTATTATTTATTTGTGTTGTTAGTGTAATTATTGTGGAATATTGATTTTATTGTTATTGGTGTTTTTTTTTTTGTTTTGTTTGTTTTTGTAAGTTTTTAAGTTTGTTTTTCTTTGTTTGTCTACTTTGGTATTGTTGTTTTATCAGTTTTACTTTAGCGTCGTTGTTGTGCAACTAGATACCAGGTTATTGCTCGTGCAACGTTATATGATGTGGTGTGAGATTTGAAATTTCTAACGAAACATTGCATACAACTGAAGAGGTCTATGGACGAAACTAGTTTTGTAGTAGGCGTGTTTTAAAGTGTGTTGAAAGTTAATTTTAATGAGGTTTTGTTTTCAATATGACAACTTTACACCCAAATTAGTTTATATATTCTCCATATTGTTCTCCATATATTTCCTATGGTGCTGATAAGAACAATTTATTTCCTCGGCTAAAATAAGGGCTAAAAAAGGCAACCGTCTGCTATGCATAATCACAACCGAGTTGCAATCTAAGATAAATCGGGTTTCCTGCTATGAAAATATATCAACAAAGCATAAGTTTTGGCTAGCTTAGTTCTGTAATCCATTTGTAGGTTATGTTATTTTTTTAATTCAATGACAGACAGCCTACCCGAGCAACGACCCTTCCATTTAAAGAAGGCAAATTCATCTCTTCATTGTTTCGCTCTACTTTAATTTTCCTGCAATAGGAATTAGAAATCGTCAACTGAATATATTGATTACTGGCAAGCACGCTATCAAGAGTTTGGTTGGAATCCATAAAATCTGTGTGAAGAAGTGACAAAAAGACTTTGCTTTAGGTTGCCAGAAAAAGAAGAAAATTATTTCAACTAGCAGCAGGTATATATGTACAGGCGATAGACACATGGAGTCTGGGTGTCTCAAAAATTCAGACCCGAAAAACTCAAGACCCTCTGGGTGTCTTGAAAACTCAGACCCCAAAAGCTCAGACCCTCTGGGTGTCTCGAAAACTCAGACCCAAAAAACTAAGACCCTCTGGGTGTCTCGAAAACTCAGACCCGAAAAATAAAACATATTTACACTGCGTGAATGCTGCAAGCTGACTTGCTTACTGTTTGTCGATACAGTGGCATTACGTGCACTGATCATGAAAATTATCTGCTGAGAAAAGAAAAACAGCTTGCAGTGTTAGACACGTGCAACAATCATGAAAATTATACTCGACATTCATATAGATTTTTCTTTTCATTATCATATTTACATTACAATTTTACATTTATGTAGCACAGACTTCTATGTGGATATATTCAGTCGCGCTTAACAGCATCGTAAGGTTGAGATCAGATGTATAAGCCAAGTTTATATCCACAACGTGTTGTGTCATTAGAAGCCATTCTCGAGGTGTGTTGCATGATGGTTCCCTGTACAAAACAGGACTGGCGTCACACGACAGTAGCAGATATAACCTTTCGCAGTCCTTATACTTCGAGAAATTCTTGCAATTGAGTCTCCTGCATTGAATTTTGAGCAGAATAGACCATTACTGGTCAAAGAGAAGTCGTTTTTGTTAATTCTGTAATATAAATGAGGTGTCTGTAAAAGGATTGAGATTGCTGTCATTTGGTTGAGCAAGTGTGGTTTTACCAGCAATTGATTTTATAACCAATCGTTTTGATAAGTACTTTTTATTTCAAAACAAACAGTTGCAATGTTATTTCAGTGTTCAGTTTTGTTGCAATGTCGTTTCCAAAAACATTTAGCAAATCATACAGTAAGTACATTCAAGCATTTTTATTGAAAGGAAAGAAAATAACTCGTATGGCTTGGAAAATGCAACCATGAATGGATAATGTCTTATCGTAATTGACCAGGAATATTGATTAAAAGCTTCTGTTATTTTAACCCATTAATGGCCGCAGCTTTTGTGGAAAACTGTGTTTTGAAGCTAGTCGAGCAGATTTCGGGACACTGTTGTGGTTTTAAAAGCTCAAACTTACCAAAAACCCCTTGACAGCTCGTACACTCGACGGCCTTTCGATCCAAATGCAAAATGGCGGCCTGAAAATGTCGAGCACGCGCAGAAAGCAAAATTTGGAGATAGTTTTTGGGTTGAAAAGTAATGCCCCACTTATGACTTTTACTTTTCTCTCTTTCTCCTGCCCTTTTTTTCCCTTCTCCTTGCCTGAAGTTTCTCCTCACTTGCTGGAAATTTAGTAGGCTTCATTTTGGTGTAGAGATTTTTCAGAAACTACTCATTATTAATTTTTCAAACCACATGCTCTGAAAGGTAGGTTGGTAATGCAACAAGATTTTCATCCAGATTTCCAGGTCAAAAGTTACATGGTTTTCTGGCTATTTCTCCAATCTCCTTCACTCAATTGCACTCATTCTGGTATCGTTTGTACGATATTTTCAACCTGTTCAAGTACATGTTCAAATTTGTGCTCCAGGGTTAAAAGTGATGACGTCACAAGGAATAGAAAGGGTGTGGGTCCCCATGGGCGCATACGGGCGCATACGGGCGCACTGGACGTCAATAGGTTAAAGAAAAGATAAACAAAGAACCGTTTATACACAGTTATTCTTTAAAATGAGGGAAGTATAAGGACCCTGAAAGGTTGTATCAGGTTTCAAATATCCGCTGCTACTGTCGTGTGACGCCGGTCCCGTATTTGTACAGGGAACCATCATGCAACACACCTCGCAAATGGCTTCTAATGACACGACACGTTGTGGATATAAACTTGGCTTATACGGTAATGAAAAGAAAAATCTATATGAATGTTGAGTATAATTTTCATGATTGTTGCACGTGTCTAACACTGCAAGCTGTTTTTTCTTTTCTCGGCAGATAATTTTCATGATCAGTGCACGTAATGCCACTGTATCGTCAAACAGTCAACAAGTCGGCTTGCAGCATTCATGCAGTGTAAATATGTTTTATTTTTCGGGTCTGAGTTTTCGAGACACCCAGAGGGTCTTAGTTTTTTGGGTCTGAGTTTTCGAGACACTCAGAGGGTCTGAGTTTTTCGGGTCTGGGGTCTGAGTTTTCGAGACACCCCATGGAGTCTCTAATCACAGCACAACTGTAAACTTACACCTCATGTGCTAGCAAGTATGAAAAGCCAGAAAGGTAATAGTGAAGAACAGTTTGCAAAAGATATTGTCAGCCGACTGTTGACTAACAGTTGGCCAACTGTCGACTGACAGTTTTCATTATGTTTCAGGCCAAAGTTTTGGCCAACTGTTGGATGAAAGGTGGTGACCTGTCAGTAACCTGTTGTTTGGTCATACAGTAAATGTGACCGGGCACAGGATTTCGTACACTAACGCTTTAACGTTTAACGAATCAATCCGTTTACTATCCGTTCACTATCCGTTTAAAACGGACCATTAAAGCGTTTAAACGCTTTCTCCATCCGTTTAAACGCTTTGCTCATCCGTTTAACGTTTTCGACAAAACATTTAAACGGTTAACCTATCCGTTTAAAATAAAATACATCCGTTTAACGAGAGCGAGATTTGTTTTCATGATTATGCAAATTTATTTCGATTGACGTGTACGGCAAAATTTACAAAATCCGTGGCTATCGAGTTTCTTATCTTTTATTTCCATCGATTGAAAGGAAACGGAAATTGCTTTATAAAAGCTGTAATTACACATTACTTTACGAAATCGAATGCTAGATGAAACACGAGCGAAAGAAAGTTGAGTTTTGTTAAATGCGTATGCAAAATTGTTTCGATTAACCGACGTTGAAATCTACAAAATCAGCGGCATTTCTTCACGTTTTTCACTTGATAGTGCGTTTTCATTTCAGTCAATAAGTAGAGGAAACAATGTAGGAACATGAAAAAAAAAAAACGTCTTTGCTCCTCAACTCTATTTTCTTTCTATCGAGAATGTTCAGTCCTCATGGTATGATTCACAGATTGCTTCCTCTGCTTATATAAATTTTCAAACGCATTGCGAGCTCTCCAAGGCGAGACTCGCTCTCGGCTCGCTTCACTCGCCAGTGGATAGCTTAATTGCAGGCTAGTAATTTAATTTTACTTAGTTTTCTATCGTTGTCAGTCGAATATTATTAGCATGAAATGTCAGTGTTCCGCATGAACAATTCGTATAATTGGTCGCAACGGTTTCTGCCTTAAACGCTCTTACTACCCGTTTACTATCCGTTTACAAACCGTTTATTTTTACCCGTTTAACGGAAAAGCCGTAGTGTACGAAATCATGACTTTGGGGCGAGGAAGACAACGTAAACACTGCTAAGAAAGAAATCTACATAAAGCGTACAGGAGGTACACATCAACTCACCCGAAATCATCATCCCTACTTTTGAAAAAGAACTTGTAACTCTGCCGATTGAGTACATTTTTTAAATCCAAAAGAGTTGCTTCTGAAGGACTTTTAAGCAGCTTTACACGGTACGGCATATCTTCATTGTCGACGTAGTAAATCACAGTAGTTTCGTCCATTTTGCTCAGCGAGGTGTGTAGACAGAACCACCCTGCGCATGTGTCAGGCCGCAGGATATGACATAACTGTAGCCTTACATGAAGTACATACCATCAGTTGACTCGATGGGCATATGGTATTTCGTATGGCGCGTATTTACGGACAAAAATGTACATCGACATTCGTTGTTCAAAGCTTCATTATTGGTTCAATA
>NC_142526.1:20688773-20713773 GCF_964205215.1 Stylophora pistillata
AATTCAGCTCTTCGGTGGAAGAATAACCGATTTACACACGTCATTACAGAAAACAAACAAGCAGACTGACAACTCCAAAACACATATTCGCATTCACCTACAATTTGACTTTCCGTGACATTTTAAAACGGAACAGAGGTAAATCTTCGATGATTAATCGTCGTTGGAAATGAAAAATACTTTCCGTAAGATCTCTGTTTTTCTCTTTACGAGAAAATCGTCGCATGATCATTTACCTCGCGTGTGTTTGTCACACCAGTACTGCTCTTTAGCGTATGCTTCTTTACTCTTCAATTGACAGGTGTCACATCGTGACAGTTACTTATCAAAAAAAATTTTCAAAATGTGCTCGGAAGCCTTTAATTACCTTTACAAATAAAAATGTTTCGGCGAAAGCTTTCTCTTTAATTTGAAGAACCCGAATGATTTAGGGCTACAATTACGAGTTTAATTACGGGAAAATCCTCCTTGAACTTGACAATTTGATAGCGAGTGAGTTATAAAGAAAGCAAACTTTATTCAAATTAAAGAGAAAGCTTTCGCCGAAACATTTTTATTTGTAAAGGTAGTTAAAAGGCTTCCGAACAAATTTTCAAACATTTTTTTGAAAAGTAACTGTCACGAGGTGACACCTGTCAATTAAAGAGTAAAAAAAGCATACGCTTTTGAAGAAACAGCAGTACTGGTGTGATAAACAAACACAAGTTAACTGATCAGGCGACGATTTTCTCGTAAAGAGAAAAACAGAGATCTTACGGAAAGTATTTTTTATATAGTTAAAATTGCTCAGGAGAATGTATAAAGCCAAGAAAGAAGCGAGATAAGTTCACGAACCACAGACTACACCGAAACCTTCCCACTCGCGTAGAAGGATTTCCCACTACGGCTGAATGGGAACCACTGACATACGCAATGACTCGTTCCTGGACAATTTTACTTCCGGTAGCTGTAGCAGCGCCAGCCACTAGGGACTTTAAGATACGGTACGGTGAATCTGTACTACGGCTACCTTGGCCGCGATGGACTAGGGTGAGTACGGCGTATTGCCCGCCAAATACGAATCGTTAAGCTACAGCGACACTACGGCGGAAGCTAAGAGCGCAAAGCGTTGTTGTGGAGTCATTTTAATAACAAAAGTTTCATCCTTCAAGGAAGCAATAGAGTTAATCCGTCTTTGTTACGAGATGAATTACATTTGTGATGACGAATTTTTGTTGCTTTACACTAGCTACGAATCACAAAACTTAGAACTTCCGTATTACTCGTTCTCTGAGTTTGACCTCGAAAATTTTAGGGACGACGAATGTTTGGCACAGTTTAGACTAAAAAAAACCACATAGCGGTACTTGCGAAATTTATTCATTTAAGATATATCTTGAATGGTGCATTATTCACTCCTACTTGAAAAATATAAAATTCAAAATGACACTAAACAAACAAAATCAGTAACTTGAAGCTGCAATGAATTTACAAGAGTAAATCAATCCATTGTCAATCTCTGTCAGGGAACTAAGTTACTATTTTTTCGCAAGTCTTTCTAACAACATCATCATGGCCTGTGTGTGTTGTTGCTGTTGCTGCAAAAAAGCCATTTGAAGTGTTTGCAACTGATCTTGTTGTTTTGCCATGTTTGTAATCATGGCCTCTTGGGTTTTAAACATATGTGCTTGCTTCTCTTTTTCGTTTTCAACTTCTATTGCTTTCAAAGCGAGCTCCTCTTCGCGGAGCTTAAGCTCCTCTTCTGTTTTTTCGCGTAGAAATTCAGCAGCATCAGCTCCGCTTCTTCGTTGCCTTTTCGCTTTTCTTTCACAGTCTTCATTAGCCCTTCTTTTTGTTTCACCAACTCTTTCCAAGGCTTGGAAACGCGTCTCCTCGGCTTTTTTGCGATCTGTTTCGCCACTCCTTCTGTTACAGGATTCTCTCGTTGATTGTGCTAATTTCTCTCTTTCAGAAATGTCTTCCAACAGTGCGTCGAGCTATGTTGGTTCGGGAGATATACCACTTGCATTTTCTTCTTCTCTACTTTACTGTCGAAATCTTCGGAGTAGCAAGTCAAATCGCTCTCTTACCGCTCTTTGATTCACTTTGAATTTGACTGCAGTTACACTTTTGAGGTTCTCGGAAATTTGTGTCCTAATTCTTCCTCTGTCATTACTCCCTTTCTTGAACTTTTAAAACTCCTCTACCAAATTTTCTCTGCACAGCAACACGTCGTGCGCTGTTGTCCACTCCATCGGCCTGTTGTAAAAATCAAATTAACAGAAATAAATAAACATTCTAGTAATTTGTTACACGTAACAGTATCCACCAGCTTAGTGCCGGATCATGAAGCAAACCGAAGAGCTCGACTGAGTCAAAAAGAATAAAAGAAACGAAAACGATATGGAAATAATTACGATTGCCATTTGGCAGTGTTGGCGGCGGAACCTGAAGCTGTCCCTGGTTTTGACATCTTTTTTCTACAAGTAAATTTTGACCAAATTGCGTTTATCCACGATTCATCAACTCGTAAAAAAACGCAATTAATTACGGCAAATTCTGACGCACTCACCACTACGGGAAAGAAGTGATTATGCCGTAGCAGATGGCAAGAGTACGGCGTGAATTCCCGCCTTAGACATGCGCAGTCGGACAAGTTGAAAGTGTAGACTTCCGGTCGCCGTAGTAGAGCCTGCATCTTAAAGTCCCTACTGATTTGCTTAAACTCCCTAATAATTGTACACCAGGACAAGAGAGAACAAGGGTTGGAAAATACAAATTGTTGAAACGTATCCACTGGAATAAGCCTCTGGCAGAAATTGAAAAAAAATTGTAGGTTTTAATAACAATATAAAAAAATACATGCGTACTGGTAGACATTCTACAGCAATGTCAAAGGGCAGATTTTTGTTTTCCTCTTTGATACGAATTAGCCACCTATTTCCCTTACAAGATCTGTATCAAGATAATTTTCAGAAGTAGATAGCCTGTAAATATAGTCTATTAGTCAGCGAATCTTGTTTCGTCGAGTACCAATCGGCCGCGAAACAAGGCATGGAGCAAGAACATTATTCGAAGACAGGGAATTTTTTGTCGTATCTGTAAGCCAGTATTATTTGCTTTATCTAACAAGATAATTTTCGGGAGCAGAGCGCCAAAAGAAGTTGACTGCGAACCTTGTTTCGTTTCGTTTCCTTTCGTTTCGCAAAATACCATAAGCCGGCCGTTATTGGTATTTTGCGAAACAAGGCATCTAGCGAGAACAGTTTTCGAAGAGAGGGAATACTTGAACTTCTTGCCGCGTCTGTAAGCCTGTCTTTGCTTTATCTGGCAAGACAATTTTCGAGAGCAGAGCGCCTAAAGAAATTGTCTGCGAACCTTGCTTCGTTTCGTTTTGTTTCGTTTCGCAAATTACCGTAAGCCAAGCCGTTAGCTAGCGGTTTAAAATCTCTCAAGAAATATAAAAGACTGAACGAAATTAAGCCGTTAGTTAACGGCCTAAAATCTCCATTAACTATTAACTTTTTGAAAGCTCGCGAAGCGGGCGTGAATGGAAACCAGTCTCTAGCTATGAACTTACGACTTGTCGTGTCGTTATGGAAATACCCCGTGTTTCCAAATAGAATGCCCACAAAAGTTTTTGCATACCCTGTCACTTTTCAAGCTTCAATAAAAATTGGACTCGTCGCTAAAGATACTTTAAGCCGTGATTTCCTTCAGTCGGTGTTATTAGGGAGCTTAAGCAACCACGACGACGAACGGAGGACGACGACCGGAGGTAGCAAGAACGTCACTGCGCAAGCGCGAACCTAGAATTCCGTCGTTGTCTTGTCGTCGACGACTTGAGAAGGACCTGTTTCACGTCGTCGTGAACTTCCGAACTTCAAAGCAGTTTTTCTCACCAAAAGGTGCGGGTTTATTGTCAGTTTTTAAACAGTCTATAGACCACTTTCATAAATGGCTGCCGGATTAATATTCTTTTGTTAAGTTTAAATAAGCCCTTCTGGCCTCGCTTGAGATAATGTATTCTTTTGAATTTTGTACTGGAGAACGAGGTCAGAAGGGCAAATTTAAATTTAAACAAAAGAATATTAATCCGGCAGCCATTTATGAAAGTGGTCTATGGCCGGTTGGAGTTTTTATTCGCTTCTTCGTTTGATTTAAACCACCCTGTTCAGTTTTCTAAGCAAACAAAATTCGAAAACCCACCAACTCATATTCATATTCCGTGACTGATGTTAAGTCAAGCGATGAAAGCGACCACTTAAGGTTTAAATTTATTTGAGCATATTTTATGAAAGAGTGCTGTTTATCATTTTTATTGAATGAAAAATTTTAAATGGCAGTGTAATACACCTTTGCGTTCGGTCAAAAGCTGTGTATGGAACTGCCGGATTATTGCTACTTAAAAATTTTGCGTATATCTGTTCTTCAATCGAGACGCTTTAAACAACAAAGAATTCTTCAGATCGGTGTGTTAACATGAGCTTGAATACCTGTCAGGTTTTCCGAATCTATTTTGAAAATGTTTGATATAGCTTTACAGCCATAAAAAATTATTCCGACAAAATCACACGGGAAAAAATAGTATTCTTGGGTGAAGCGCGACGACTGCTATCTGTGCCGATCGCTAACTAGCTTTGATTAAATTGACAGACCTACGTCGTTTGCTCGCCAAAGGAAGGAGCATCAAAGGTAGAACATATCAGGCTAAAGCCTGTTGGAAATCAGACAAACCTTGTGCAAAATAGGTTTGTTTATATCAGCAACACTTAGAACTGAATTTAAATCTCAAACAGCTTGCGCAAAATTTAATATTTTAAAATTTTGCGATACGTAAATTATTGTAAATAAAGCTAAAGCTTAATAATTCCTTGGACTGTTGATGTTCAAGAATTGAATAACCTACTCTCGAACTTTCGATATATATGTGGAAATTTGATCCATGAGTGAGGAGAAGGTTTTGGACGTCTATGAACGATGTCATTTCTTAAACTGACGAGGCGAGAATAAACAAGATTTCAGACGTCGTCGTCCTTGAGCAACTTCACTGCTTCAGGAGGCTGGATATAGTTTCTTTGGCGCTCGCAGACTGGGTTCTAATTTACCCGGGACTTTTAAAAGTTGCAAAAAAAAAAACACAAACAAACAAACATGGCCGCCGCACTTAGGCCAGAATCATTTTTTCATCTGCCTAGTAGACTATGTTTTACGCCTCTAGGTGGGCTGCCTACACTTACTCCTAACATTATTAGTAGTGTGTTTCAAAAACGGACAGCTACAACACTCTCAAGTGACCAAAATACGCGTGAATTCGGCCGCAAACACGATCGCGATCGTCGGAGCTATTTTCCCATATCGTGGCTGGTTTCCGGAACACTAAATAGGTGCTACCTACATGCAATGTCAGCAGCTACGCTTCTCGTGTAAACAAATCACTGTCAAAACTGTGTATGGTGAGAGAATTTTGCTCATAGAGAATGTTCCAGTACACTCCTGAGCGAATGTCTTCAATCTTTTACCACTTTCCTTTCCAGCAGTACGCATTGTCACACCGTTTTAATTGGCCATAATTCTTCTGTGTTCGACACTCCTACGATGTGCTGGAAATTCAAATAAATAAACATTATCGTCGAAGAAAGTGTTTTTCGCCGATAGCCTTACACTCATCAAAACACCCGCTAAAGGTGGCAACGCTCTTCTCAATCCTGACGGAAAACCATGTAAAAGCAATCTCCCTTCTGTGTATCAAGCTGTTTTTTATGAAGATTTCGACGCACAGGATGCTTTGGAAGATGTACGTGCCCTCCACTGTGTCCTCTTTCAATCCCCGTTACAGCTAACGAGCGCTGACATTGTAAACAACAGCATGAGAAATCCGCCTCCTTCGCTTTCGTAGACATGGACATTAGAGAGCTTAAGCATCGGACGTTTTTGATTCACGGACGTCAACCGGAAGTTTAAATATGAGCTTCGCAATCAGTACGCATGTGCAGACGTTTTTGACGTGAGGTTGCAGACGTGAAAGTGGGATGTTTGCCGTGCGTGTTGTTTTGCTTTGTTTCAGGACTGTCTCAGTACAAGACTGACATCATGTCTTCATTTTCAATCGCCAAATCAAACCCGTAAGTACATTGTAGGTTTCATAAGAAAGTAGTTTTTTATCTGCACTTAAACAATAACTTTTAAAAATGGGACAAAATGTGCCTAACTTCGTGTTTGGCACAAGTTTCCGCAGGTTCTGTTACTTGGTTTTGTTTGATCGTGAATTCTTTTTTGTTTGTCGCCATTCTTTTAGTTATCCTACGAGCAGAGGTTTTTTTCCAGAACAGGAAAAATACTTATATAATAGCAAGTTATCTTGCCATGTGTTTGTTTTTGTTATTAGTTGTTTTCTTTTTGTCGAGAGGTTTATGTCGTTGCCGTATTTCACGTTCAAGAAAGTGCATTAATTTCCCCGCCATTAAGCTTTTTATTTTTAGTGCTGAAATGTGATCGACTATTTTATACAGCTACTACCTACAGTAACACTCGCTTCTATCTTTTTTCTTTTATGTAGTGGGCCTATGGAATGGTCTGAACAGCACGACGTAGCACTAATGAAAGAAGTCAGAGTGCAGAATCCGTTTAAAGCAAAGAAGAAAACGAGCAACCGAGCGCAAATATGGCTGTCGATCGCAGAGGCGCTAAGTGGATTACAAGATCCGTTATTCAAGGATTCAATGACAAAAGGATCAGTGCAAGATCGTTACGTTTTGTAGTGCAGCCCCTTTATTCGATATAGCATCCGTGTAGGTGTTGAAGTCACGTGGATTCAGTAGATCATGATTCCACTGACACAGTTTGTGACCATGTATATCGTAAATATAATTCATCACCGTATTTGATATCATGCTAAGTTCAGGAACCGGTCGGCCGAATCGTGCGAGCATGTCGCTATATCGGCAAGGAAACGACATTCGCCTGAGCAAAATACATAGCCCCTCTAACTCGTCGGCAGTGGTTCTCTGATTACAGTGGAAGGTGTCCGGTAGTCGAAGCGCATCAGCCAGCAGTGGGAGGTCCTTTTTTTCAACTCTAAACTCGGACTTGCACTCAGGTTCCTCGATACTCTCGATACTAAACCTCGCGTATTTTTCGTACGAAAACTCAGGGTTTTTTGACGAATTCTCTTTCAGTAATAGCAACAGTTCCTCATCTGACACCAGTCCTTGGTCATGAACGATTAAAAGTGATTTTCTCACATCCTTTAAATACGGCATGCTGCAAATTACGGCTACATTTCCTTTGTAAACAATGACCAAAAACGTGACAACTGTGATCAGCTGTCACGTTCGTGGTGACGCAGGTGTCCAGCTTAAGTAAAAAATTTCGCGCCTAAAACGCCGTTGTCGATCCAGTCTCCCCCGGTATTCTGACGTCCGTGACATCAAAAACGTCTGATGCTTAAGCTCTCTTTTCTTGACGGACGCCACGAACGCATGTAAACTTTCGAAGACAAGCTCTATTCACAGGGCGATAACGGGCTCCTCGTCTAAGAAAACACCATTCAGAAAACTGCAGAAAGCGGTCTGTGTTACGATGACTTAAAAGATCTTTATAACAACGGTGGGAAGGAAGCACTGGTCTCCATAAGAATTTCTTAGAAAATCGCCAACCACATCGCGTCGATGATTTCAGCTCCAAGAGGAACAAAACATCCCGACACTTTGCACCAAATTAACCAGCACTTTGAAGGAAAATAGAACAGCAGCCATTTCCAGGCGCAATCCACCCAGAAGGTGAACCTCTCTTAGCAACATAAAGCTCTTTAGAAGAGCGCGAAGGACATTTGGCAAAGAACACGTCCAAAACCTCGTGGCGTCCGTGGCAAGTGGCGTAGCGTGACACAAATGTTGCGCATGCGCAATTGCCCATCTTGTTGAGTTAAAATTTTCGGAAATTTGAAACGTTAGACTTACGTCTTCCGTTTCCGCTCGGTGAATTTTTTGTTATTTTTTGCACGTTAAATTTGAACGGCTCTGTGCGTGTTTTACATAAATTCGAAAAAATTCTGTCAGAGGGAAAAAAAGTTGACGATGAATTCTAAAAAAGGCCCCTTTTCCTAAAACTTTCTTACGGTGGCCCAGAAGGCTCAACGCAAACAAAAAATATACTGCAGCAAATAAAAAATATACTGCAGCAAATAGAAAATATATTGCTGTAAATAAAAAATATACTGCAGCAAACAAAAATATACTGCAGCAAATAAAAAAAAATCAAAACGCAAAGAAAAAAAGGACAGCAGCAAATAAAAAAATGCAACGCAAACAAAAGATACTGCAGCCAATAAAATATGCAACGCAAACAAAAAAAAAGAAAACGCAAACAAAAAAGTTGGCACGCAACGCCAAGGAAGACTGGGTAATAGTTCGTAGTTTCTCGCCAAAACAGCATGAACTGGAACTCGTTTTTGGTTATGGACGAAAGCGATCTGAGTAGGATTATAGAAGATTACTTTCATCATGGGTATGAAAATAGAGTTATTATTGATTTTTTAAAGGAGCAGCATGGTACTGTCATAAGTTCGCTGCAGAACATGGTTTCGGAAAGGTGGACAAGCAAAGGATGAAAGGAGTGTTGGCGGGAAACTAGGAACTATTACCCAGTCTTCCTTGGCGTTGCGTTCCAATTTTTTTTGATTGCGTTTTTTTGTTTTTGTTTGCGTTGCATATTTTATTTGCTGCAGTATTTTTTGTTTGCGGTGCATTTTTTTAATTTACTGCGGTACTTTTTTTCTTTGCGTTTTGATTTTTTTATTTGCTGCAGCATATTTTTTTATTTACTGCAGCATATTTTTTATTTGCTGCGGTATATTTTTTGTTTGCGTTGAGCCTTCTGGGCCACCGTACTTTCTGGCAGAATTTTTTTTAACTTAACAGTCAAGTAGACCAAGACAATCAAAGAACGCATGCAAAATCTAAAATAAATTCACCGTCCAGTTTTTAAGAAAATTCAAGTCAAGTCTAATTTTGGACCCAGTATTGTAAGCCAGCAACGTTGCCATGGCAACGAATTTTTTAAGATATTTACAACAAACTGATTCTTCAATAATATCTTTATTTCAGGGGAAAATGTGATCGCGATTCGTTAAAGTTAAGCTTCGTAATTTTAGTTTAAATATCTTGCATCAGAAAAGTGAAAAACTATATCCAGCCTCCTTAAGTTTCATTTTCCCGCTAAAAACAACGTCTTCGTTCCAGACCCTCCGCGATTACTTGACGTCGTCGTCGTCCCTTTCGTCGTGGTTGCTTAAGCACCCTATTACTGGAATACGACCCCAAGTCGTAAAACCAGGAATGCTGGAAAATGACCCCAACATCCTAGAACCTGGAATGCCGCCTTGACTGCCACAAGGTGGGACATTCCAGCCCTTAACCTACGCATAGAGTTGCGGCTTTTAGTTTCGTGTAGATTAAACTACAGTTAGGGGCCGACCATGTAACTTTTGATGGGGGGGGGGGGGGTGATTTGTGGTCATCAAGAAATTTTTTTCTAGCAATCTGCTGGCCAAGATATTTTTATCGGATTTTTCTGTTACATTTTTTTCTGTTACATTTGGGCTGCATGCAATTTTTTTCTTCCAACAAGCGCTTGCAGGAACGTTTTTTAGCATTACCTACCCCCCCCCCAGAGTTAAATGGTCGGCCCCTTACCAGGATTAATCTTCATATGTCAGAAATTGTAAAATCCGCGAGTTTCGCAACCAATGACAATAACTGCAATCTTTTGGTAAACTGAAGTAAGTTTGTTGAATCGAATATGCGGCAAGGTTTTACGCGGGACAAATTTTGTAGGGGGTGCGTTTGAAAATTTTTCCCGTTGAACAAAAAAAAATGGTCAAGTCACGACAAACCATCCACGCTTTTAAAGTGTTGGTGATGACAAGAATATTTGTCTGATTTAACAATTTTGTCGTTAGTGCGGTAAGCCCTAAAGTGAAGAAAGGTTTCCATGGGGTAATCGTGTGGTAAGTTATCGTGGTGTGTTTAGAAAAAGAATTACAATTCCCTTGTAAGAACAATTTTAACGCCATAGAAGCGACGATTTGCACTTTTTTGAGGAACAGAAGAATTCCACTGTTTCGTTAATACAATGAATTATTAACTTGATTTCCTGATTGACTTTGATTGACACTAAGTTTCGCAATTAAGCCACGTGAATAAGTCTGCTTTCAGTTCAGATGTTTAGATTCGAAGTGACCTTCATGTTTTGCTGACCTATCGCGCTGACCCGTATTCTGTTATACCCTGATCTGTTATATCTGTTGCTGACCTGTATACCTTGAAACAATCCTACTATACATCGCCACAGAAGTAAGTTATCACCGCTGCAATTCTAGCTAATAGTTTAACTCGTGTGTTTATGTATCGATAGATCCTGTTCAGTTTCTCAAATGTATTTAATTTCTTTTCTCTAGATCGAATAATAATATACTGGAATAAATTATACGATTTGCGTAAGCTAGTTGGATTGCCTGTTTGGTTTATCGGACCATCCACCAAACGAATTGGTGAAAGCCTCTTTTTGTATGGAAAGTTTTTTTTTTTTTCCCGTTATATCTAAAAGTCGGATGGTGGTGTTTTGGACACCTTGTAGCGAGGAAATTCTTGAAATTCTTGACGGCTTCCGTCTGCTACTGCCTTTTGTCTTTGAACGGCACGAGCAATTCCCACGTACATGACCCCACGCAACCTCTCTTCATCTTGTGCTACTCAAAAGGTCTAAGACTTAGACCTTGAGTAACACAGGTGCCACTGCTGCACACTGTAAAACAAACACGTTTCTAATTAAAACCTCGCTTTCTCTTTGCAATTGTTCTTGTTTTCCATACAAATGTAGGCCTGTTGCTTAGAAATGAGCCTCCTCTGTAGAAACCCGCTTCCTCCGAAGAAATGAGCCTCCTCTGTAGAAATGAGCCTCCTCCGTATAAATGAGCCTCCTCCGTACAAATGAGCCTCCTCCGTATAAATGAGCCTCCTCCGTAGAAATGAGCCTCCTCCGTATAAATGAGCCTCCGTCGTAAAAATGAGCCTCCTCCGTATAAATGAGCCTCCTCCGAAGAAATGAGCCTCCTCTGTAGAACTGAGCTTCCTCCGTAGAGCTGAGCCTCCTCCGTAGAAATGAGCCTCCTCCGTAGAACTGAGCCTCCTCTGTAGAACTGAGCGTCCTCTGTAGAAATGAGCGTCCTCTGTAGAAATGAGCGTCCTCCGTAGAAATGAGCCTCCTCCGTAGAAATGAGCCTCCTCCGTAGAAATGAGCCTCCTCCGTAGAAATGAGCGTCCTCTGTAGAAATGAGCGTCCTCCGTAGAAATGAGCCTCCTCCGTAGAAATGAGCCTCCTCCGTAGAAATGAGCCTCCTCCGTAGAAATGAACCTCCTCAGTAGAAATGAGCCTCCTCCGTAGAAATGAGCCTCCTCAGTAGAAATGAGCCTCCTCTGTAGAAATGAGCCTCCTCCGTAGAAATGAGCCTCCTCAGTAGAAATGAGCCTCCTCTGTAGAAATGAGCCTCCTCAGTAGAAATGAGCCTCCTCCGTGGAAGTCAAAGTACTGGTACCTATAGCCCAGGCTTCTCTCTAGTAGCAGTCCGCCATTTTTGATAATGGCGAATTTTTGCAGCTCATGTGGCGAAAGTCTGGGCCAGTATGCCATGGCCAATTTTTCCCCACTCCCGTAGCACGAAAGTGCACGCAAGTTAATGATCGTTTCTTTTTTTTTTTTCTATGTTTGAAATGTGATTTCATATTTTATATGAAACCTGATAAACGATGATCGAGTACTACAGTTAAATAAAGAAGTTAGCCTGCTCCATGCAAAAGAGGAATGAAAACAACACAATTTTTAAGAATTACATTTTAGTGTAGCTTGTTTACATTGTCTTCCCTGAAATAATTTACTTTCTAGTTGGATATTCATGTGTGCTGTCAAGGCCTTATCTCTATTAACTATTCCCAAAATATTACTGGTGGCCTACCTATTTTTCACTTGAATCATTGCAGTGTAGACTAGGGTATTAATATAATTAATCCGGGTGCACACGCACCCCATAATCTTGGTGTTGTTTGAATATTAGCAATGCTAAGAAATACTGGGGTACTTGTGCTACCAACAAGCTTGGCAGTTACAAATAGTTTTTAAACATTATTTTTTTTAGAGTTCAATGTTATGGGCGGCCGTCACCACCAAAAATACAAGGATGTCAAATAAATCAGTAAATACAAAGATGATTTAAGGATCAGCTGCAGGATAGCATAGCTAATAAAGGAATGGCATGGCAAAATTATAGACAGTCTAGGTTTCCTTCATGAAATAGAACAGCCCAAACATACATAGTTTAGCCAAATGATAAACGGTCTAGTTGCCCATGTCGAGTTGGAACATGAAATTGTGAAATGGACCAGCTAAATTGCAAATAGTCTAGCACTCATATGCAATACAGTACACAAACGGTGTAGTTTTGCTTCAAATGACTCAGGATAATTTGGAGTAGCACAGCGTACGCACAAACGGTGTAGCTTTGGGTAAAATGGCTCAGCATAATGTCGAATGGTACATCCTACATACAAACAGTGTAGCCTTGCGTGAAAAGGCTCAGCGTAATGTGGAATGGTACAGCGTACACACAAATGGTGTAGCGTTGCGCGAAATGGCTCAGCGTAATGTCAAATGGTACGGCATAATGTCAAATGGTACAGCGTACATACAAACAGCGTAGCGTTGCGTGAAATAGCTCAGCGTAATGTGGAATGGTACAGCGTACACACAAACGGTTTAGTGACGTAACGCTACACCATTTGTGTGTACGCTGTGCCATGCGACATCACGCTGAGCCATTTCACGCAACGCTACACTGTTTGTATGTACGCTGTGCCATTCTACATTACGCTGTTCCATTTGCGATTTGTAGTTTTGGTGGTTTCGGCGAGATAGCGATCTGCTGGGGGCATGACGTCATCGAGTGTAAAGAATGGCGCGAAACCATGACATCAATGTAGTTACTGTGTTGAAGAGCCTTCACTTCGCCTTGCCGTAAAGCAGAGCCAATTCGGTAAGTTTCTCTATTTTTCCCCAGCTGATATCGCTTTTATTTGTTTTCCTTCATAAAAGCTTTTATTAAAATAGCAACAAGACTTGATTCTACCACGGTTTGCCGGCCTCCTGGTTTCCCACAGTTTGCACGCGTTGGTGCCTGAATGTTTAAAGTGTTAAGTAGTGTTATGACGTGCGAGAAATGTAGAATGCCGAGCTCCCTTTTCTTTTCTAACTCGCGCTCACTTTTCAATGAGAGTTTAACTGCAAAGGGTTTTTGAACATTTCAAAAGTACGTGACAAGTTGGATTTTGTGTGGACCATCATAGACGCCATGCTAAGAGAACTGATAGCCTTGATTTGTTTTGACATTTTTCAATCGGAGTGATAACGGAATGCTTTAATTGGTTTTCCTTACGATTAGAGTATTAAGCTAAGGGAAGACTGCTTACATTTATTATTTTAAAGAGGTGTACATTATATTCCTTTTTTTATCTATTTTTTCCTGGGTGCAGTGATAGTAAAAGTAAATTCTATTTTTATTTTCTCGATCAAACATAGGTTATAAGCCTCCACCGGAAACAGTTAAAAATTATTTCGCATTCTAAAAGTAGTGTTCACCAAAGCAATATATTTTCCGAGTTGGTTTTGCGTGCATACATACCTATCTTCCCTGTGCTCTTTTCCATTCCGTAGTCATCACTTATTAAGGAAGGCTAGTGCGGATTTGTAATGCACTTAGTTGTACGTAGTTGTCCAGCTATAGGTCGAGTTTTACCTTTCGATCTGTTACGCAACTTGTTGTATAAAAACTATTGCATAATTTAAACAACTGAGGGGACATGTGGCTGTTTCGTCGTTGGTTTCGGTAGAAGTGTTTATTTATATTTATATATATCTTTACATTTCTTTACCTCAACCCTTAATTTTTGCGATGATGATGATGATGATGATTATCATTATTATTATCATTGTTACTGACTGAGTTGGGTACAAACTAGATGTATTGACCAGAGTTGCGTGACTTGTAGCGTTTCTCTTCTTGCCTTTATGGCAAAGCAATGAAAACTTCCAGATGATAAAAAAACAAAAAAGAAAAAAAAAGTTAGTGCTTGGTTTACAAGTGCCTCGTCTCCACCTTAAGAATTTTTTCCTCACAGGTATCGTTGTTTGTTGTCCTTCAGTACTGTTAAGAGTCATGGACTTTCGTCAGCATTTATTAGATTCCCTAAATGAAATAATTGAACACATACAAGAAGGCGGAAATCGTGGAGGCGATTTAGAAAATACTGTTTTAAGACTAGAGGTTCTTTACGAGGCAGCCTTGGTCAATGGGGACATTCCTTTAGAAGCGGTTGACTTAATCAATCAAGCTCGTACACATCTGAACGTAAACTTGAATCAACAAGAGCCTTTTCAAGGGTATGAAGCACCAGCAGTGAGTGAGGTTGGACGCCGAGGAAGACCTAATTTTGCGATTTCCGAGCAGCAGCTGCTATTTTTCAGAGGTAAGGAGGACGAATCCGTTGTGCATTTTAAAGTTGAAAATTTGAAACGAAAAAAAAATAGCACCATTTGAAAGTATCCTTAAATGCTCCATATGAAGGGATTGCATTTTTTTCGAGCTGATAGGCTTCGTCAAACCACTTTTTGTGGTTATCCATAATATATTTAGTGAGTTCCCTTTTTAAGGTTTCATTCAATTTTCAGTGTAAACTATCTACTCTTAAAGGACTGTGTTTTCTTTCATGAACAGTAGTTATCTTTGTTAGAGAACAACTTCACGTATAAAGACATGGCTCTAATGCTTGGAGTTAGCAAGCGAACTATTGAAAACCGGATGAACCGACCCAATACGAGTTGACGAACAAGTCTCGCTACAGTGACATAGAGGACGATTTCCTGGATTCTTGAATCCAGCGTATTGTGACAAATTTCTCTAGATCGGGTAAGTAAGTATTCATTATAGAATCTTTTGAGGCTGTCGCCGCTCATGTTCGTTTAACAAATAAAGATTCTTTACCCTTAGCCTGATTATGAATAATTTAAGAACCAGTTAATAATTACAGAACAATTTATTCCCCTGGAACTAGACATGATGAGCGTCTAAAAAAGGAGATTTTCTCGTTTGTCTTTATTTCTTTCAGATTGCTAAAATGAATTGAAGCTTGCCTAACGATACACGTTATTGACTGAACAACTCAAGAAACGTAGACATAATCACACATAGCAAACGCGAACATGTTTTTTTTAGTATAGACGTACACTTTTTATAAGACCGTTTTTGAAAATCCTGTATGCTCTTCTCTTCCAGTAGATTCATGCAAAACGTAATCAACTTACAGGCAAGAGCGTTTAAGCCCGCCGCGGTGTTTACACAAAATTTTGCATATTAGAAACACAATTTGTACCCTCTAAGCAGAAAATTCAAGAAAGCACCGACAAGTGGCGTTCGCTTCACTACTGTGTCACAGGTGCTTGAAGTTAAAACCCGCCCTATTTTTGTTGATAGATTGTAAAACTATCGAGGGTTACCTTGTTTCCCAAGGAGTACGCGTCTAGAGGTGGAGACTAAGGAGTGCCATAAAGAGAGTCGATCCCATAGGCAGGAGGCTAAGGTCTATGAATACCATTCGTACACGTGTGTATAACGTACGTTCCCCACTGGCCCTTTGGCATATGGACGGGAATCTCAAACTGATGCGGTAGCTGTCACCTATCTCATTGTTTAGATTACATAATTGTTCAAAGTTGTTATAATTCAGGTCTCAATAACTTTGGACCATTTCTTTTAACAGCAACCTTTCCCCCCCCCCCCCCCCTTTCACGAGTTATGAACATATCGTTTTGGTTTACGACTCTATTCCTTCTCTTCTTAGTTGGCAATTCGCGGTTCACGGCTGTATTGACGGTTACAGTCGCTCCGTCGTTTACCTTAAGTGCGATACGAATAACACGCCTGACACAGTCTTGCGTCTCTTTGAGGGTGCGGTGTCTGAATGGGGATTGCCATCGCGAGTCAGGGGCGACATGGGAGTTGAAAACAGAGAAGTGGCGCACTACATGTTGAGCCATATAGCAAGAGGGCCCGGAAGAGAGAGTTACATCACCGGACGAAGCGTACACAACTCGCGTAAAGAAAGTCTCTGGCGCGACGTGTACCAGTTAGTCCTATCCTCATTCTACGACCTTTTCCTTTCTCTCGAACCAACTTGTTGTATTAAAACTATTGCATAATTTAGACAACTGAGGAGACATATGGCTGTTTCGTCGTTGTTTTCGGTAGACTCGGTTTCCTATGAAGGAGCTAAAAGATTAAGAAGAAAAGAAGCTTTATTTTCTCGGAAAGTATGGAATCTGTAAAATTATAAGATACAAAGGTAATACAAATCTTTTGTGTGGGCAAGAGAGGATCAAAGGGAAGAGCCAATTCTCCTCCAACAATTTTTAGACCAGCTCCTTAAATCAGAGATCCCAAGGGGATTAGACAACAGCCCATCATCTGTGAAAGAAATCAAGGTGGGTTTTTTCGTAGGGAGCGCTTGAAGAGAAACTTTCCTTATTTAGCGAGAGTCGGTATTGCAAGGTTCCACTGTAGTCAAGCTGATTAAATTTTTTTCTCTCGCTTAGTAAAGGGTGAAGACTAGACCATCGGTTTTAGCCGGTCACTGTGAAAGCTTACCTCAACAGGTCCGAATCTCTCGAGTCCTAACCGAAAGTGGGTTTCTACTTCCCCCAGATTGGTCAAATCATTTTTTGTGAAGATACGCTGAAGCTACTCTTTAGCAAGGAAAGTAGGCAAAGGACCACCTTGCAACAAACTGAAACCTGCAATAAAAAGGTAAATTTAAATTTTTCTTTGCCAAGTGAAAATTACATTGGTGAGTCTCTATAGGCATTGCATATTTACCTGACCGCCGCCTGGTTAGCTCAATTGGGAGAGCGCCGGACTGCTGTGCGGGAGGTCGAGAGTTCAATACCGGCCGGACCAACACTCAGGGTCTTAAAATTAACTGAGAAGAATATGCTTCCTTTCTCAACATCAAGAAATGGTTAGATCTTCTAGTCTTCTCGGATAGGGACGAATAAATGGAGGTCCCGTCTCCTGCAGGGTTAGGGGTAGGAGACGTTAATTTCCCACGCACGAGATTACTGTGTGATGGATGTCCTCCCCTGGGGTGGGATGGGTGGGAAAAGGTGAGGTCGTTACATGGACTAAAGCGGCTGCCAGAGGCGCCTGATAATGCTGACGTCCGATCTCAACCTTAGTAACACTGTAGACCTTAGCAATTCAGCCTATGCTGCTATTAAGGTATCGAATCATTCACTTTCACTTTCACTTTCACTTTCACTTTCAAAAAAGAGGGTAGCTCCATAATACTATTTCCTGTCCAATGCTTCTTTTTTTCTAAAAAATAATGTAGCCTCCTCCTTTTTCCTTGAAGAGCTTGTCACGTATTTCGCGCATCACCATGCCCAAAAATTCCCGCCTTGGACCACCATAATCTTGAGCGCCCTCGCCGGTGAAAATCACTTCTAAAGGAACACTACAATCAATCGCTGGCGGATCTTCCCTCAATATCTCTTCCATTGCGTCATCGAAGAGGCGGTAACGAGAGACAAATATCTCGGTGGTCTTTCCCTCACACACTTTCGAGTCGTTTTGAACATCAAGCATGCGCCCTCGTTGTAGCCTTCGCCTGAACTCCCCTGAAACGGTAACAGGCTCGTCACAGGTAGCCCTGAAATAAAATGAAATGCGCCCGTAAAATTTGAATAATACCCAAAAGTATGCCGGTAACACCTGCACTAAAGCGGTCTACTAACGAGCAATCGGCCCGATTGTATTAGCTTCCTACACGAATAGTTGAGTGCCAAAGTAAGGGTGGCAATATCAACTAACGGATCTCTGCACATAAAAGGTTGTGCTTAGCACATGATATCATTGGACGGACGCCTAGTTTCCCCCCTTCCTTCCCTTAAAACGACATCACAACAAAAGTTCATATACACGAACAACGACTACACTGTAGAGTACGGAAAAGACAATCAAGCAGAATGTACTAAGCATAATTCTATCAATTTGCACTTACATAGCATTGCTCAGATGCTCCTCGTACGGGACAGGTTCCCTAGATAGATAGTAGAAATGACTATTTGACGGGGCTTTTAGTGGGATGGTAGAAGTTTCATAACGTTACAATCAACTGTAAATTAGAGTATGACGGCAACAGCAGGGTAGAATGGATGTACACACGGTTACGTTTCATTCCTTTAGACGCACTTGAGAAACTCTTCAGCGGCCCCTAAATAATCAACCTTCACGGGTCATTTTAACATGTTAAAGAAACTCACTCTTCCTTTGCGGCTGCTTCGCCATGACTGGTTGAAGCCTGTTCAGTAGCACGAGGAGGCTGTTCTGGCAGTTCCGGTGAATTCTGCTCAATGCCACCAGGAGGCTGATCTGGCAGTTCTGCTGGGTTATCTCGTTCTTCCTCCCTGAGATATTGATTATATTGATCTATAAAGACCGCCTTACAATGCTCCAAATTAAATATCAATATAAAGTATAAAGTCACTGATATCGTAGAAGAAATGAAAACCAAACAATTTTTACAAAAGGAATTTCCAACTACATGGAATACCAAAAAAAAATTTTTAGTACTTTCTAAAAGCGCGGAAACGATAACCACTTATCAAGTGGGGTGACCACTTCTACTTACCTCCTCTCGCCAAATGCTGGCGGGAGATGATCGCCGGATGTTTCTCCAGGCCTTGTTTCACCCTAAAAACAAATTATTCCAAAACGAAACTCTAGTCTCAGCAGAAGACTCGACATTTTACCCAGAAGTAGCCGCAAAAACTAGCCAAAACACAAACCCGGCACGTTTCCATATGGACTCGCATTCCACGCAGTGGAATAGACTCCCTACAAAGCAGGCACTCCTCCGCATGTTCATCGTCATCCTCTATGTCCCCCAAAGTGATATCTACTTGTATGGGCCGAATATTAACTCGGCCCATGCCCAAACACCTAAGCTCGTCGGTATTGCAAGACCCATACTTAACCACTTGTAACTTGGTACGTGAGTTGTCTGCGCACAACAGCATTTCGAATCCGCCACAACTTTGTAATGGACGAAAGGCCCTGGAAATACAAACACAAGAAATAGGTTTATTAACGGATGGAGCTGAAAGACTACGAAATAAAAGGAAATCGAGATCGTAACTGGCAGGGGTTCGAGAATTATGTAACTCACTTGTACAAACCTTGCTTCACCTCCTCCTTCGATGCATTCGTGGGGATCTTCACCTTTTTCTCTCCAAGCCCATTTTCTTTTAATAAAAGTTTCTCGTGGTTTGTTGGAATGGTGAGCTGGTCACGCCAAGCAAAAGTTCTGGTAATGGTTTTTTCTGTTTTAAATTATAGTGCTGTTTGAAGAAGTTGTAGTTGCATTAAGTTGTAAACATTACTCTTAAATGATATCCTATCGAAAAAGTCATCCTAATGGCGTTGAGCAGTAATTTCTCCCTCAGAGAGAAGGTCAATACTGCATGCAAATTAACTTCTGTATGATTTAATGGTATTTATAATGTTTTGGGTTTAGTAGAAGGACTAGTGACAGACAAGAGCGCACCGAATTAAAAATGCACAAAGTCAGTCCTACTAAATGACAAAAAGGAGTGAGGAAAATTTATCAATGCTCCTTCATTTCTAAGACTTCTTAAAACCTTCTCAAAATGTTAAATATAGGATGGTGTCGCTTAGTTCCTTTTCCGGCTTAAAGAAAAGTTCAAGTTAACAAGCTCAGAATACCTGGCTTGTAGGCGCAGGGGCCAGTGTTCCGGTCAAAAAGGTCTTGCAAAAGCCCCTTTGTATATAGAAAAAATCTGGGATCATGAGTTACCTTTATTTTCTGGGATTCTCTGTGCTCTATGGGAGGACCTGCTTACACGGTTATGCCGCCTGTTCGCGTAAGGATGGACTCTCTGTAAGTGGCAAAACTGTTATTAGAGGAAATGCCTCTGTTAATGCCTTCCTTGCAGGACTCAAAAAAAGCAGAATACATTTCTGAATTTTATGAGAAGTTGATGGTACGGAATACGTTTATCAAGTACAAATGAAATGAATCGGCACGGGTAAAGTTACCGCGAATGAAAGAGCAAATTCGCTCTCAAAGGGCATTTTTGTATAGGGTAATAAAAAAAGGAAAACACGCATGGCATAGGAAAATTGATTGATTTGCCAGTCAGGAAGGTTCCTCTGAGAAGAGAAAACTTGAAAGCCTTTAAGATCCATTAAGTGTTCACAGCATGCCAAAACAAGCTACCTGTCAGCTGAAAGTTTTCATTTTTGATTAAAGTAATGTAAATAAGGTCTACAGTCTAAAGAGCATAACAACTCGACGCCAGAGATCTAGCCCGTGCAGAAACATTTTTATTGGCGTACATCGCTCACCGCACGACCCTCTGGAGTGTGGTACACGACCCGCTCAAGTGTGGTTGAGAGTGTTAGCGAGTGTGATAGAAGCGTGGATGTAGGGCATTGCGGCGCATCGAACCTCTGATAGGAATAATAAGAAGCCATAAATTACCAGTTGTCGATTGAACAACCTGCGGTGCTCCTCGACAACTGAGCTAGATGGGCCCGCCACTGGAATGTTCGTCGATGGTGTGCTTTGTGTATTCCCATCGCTTATCATCTGGGCTGCTCGTTGAAGCAACTCAGCAACAGTGGTGTTGACATTTGAATTGTTCTGAAATTCGAGATAATTTTAAATAAGGAAATCAGCAAATTTTGTCTAAAATAATCAAGCTTAATTTTAGAACTTAGTTTAACGTTCCATTAAGGGTAAGGCTGAAACGAACACAATTTTTAGGGGTCTTAGCCGATAGGCTATTGGTGCAGCGGTGTTGGACACAGCTATGTGGACAGGTGTAACCTCCCCCCCCCCCCCCCGAGTGGGGGCAGAAGGGTGCAGCAAAGGGTTTCAAACCCTGACGTTTTCATACACAACCGGAAAGTTTTAGAACCTGTTCAAGAAAGAGAGGCCAGTTAAACAATACCCTGTCTAGCAGCTCGTCCCTTTATACACCATATGAGCCCCTCCCCCCGGCACTCTTCCAGGTGAAATTTTGCAAGCAAACACTAATTTCATCACCTAACAGTAACTTAATTAAATGCTTTTTGAAACCCTACGCAGATACAACTTTTAGGTTACAGCGTAAGTAAACAATTCTATCAACTGGGTAGCACGCGGCTCACGAAGGCTACCGCAAAGTTTGTATCTGAGACAATTTAAGCTCTCACTCGCTTTTTAGATCGTTTTAAGAATGTACATTTAAAATGGTTTTTTCAGGGCGATAAAGGGGTTTTTTTTGTTTTCTTTTATTAGAATAGATTGAAGTTAGACATTTTACCTAACGTTTACAAAACAGAAAAATTTTAACATCTCAAAAAAGCGTCCGACTTATTTAGGAAAACGTATTTTCAAATAAAAGTTACGAAATCAGGAGGGTGTCATAATCTCATAAAAGGGCGATTCCCCTAGGTGTTATTCGCGGCAATTTCATGCTATTCGCACTGATACTTTGTTTTCATGGCGCACTTGAAAAAATTCACACGTGAAAGTTCTCTGCTGGTGGAAAGTCTTCTCAGACATGGATAAAAAACAGAAATCAAAATTAGAGAGGAGTCTCTAGGCAAAGGAATAGAAAACAGGCCCAAAAAGGAGGGAAATGGCAACATTTTGTCAGGAGAAACACCAGTCCTGGTACTCCTCTCCACGCTGGCATTCAAACTACGAACAAAGAAGCTGCCATTAAATCTACATTTGTCATACATAAGGTTAAACTCAAAGTTACCTTTCAATAAGCAAGTACCAGGCAATAAGCAATCGCCGCAAATCACGAATAAAACTACCGGAGGGAACTCATCTAAGCGATAAGGGTATTACTTAAGCTTTTTTCGATAAACGTGGTTACCCTGTTTCTGTCGTTCAAGCGGGTTACCACCGCGCCCAACTTATTGATCGATATTCAGCACTACAAACGTCGCATAAGGAAGATTCCGACCGCATTCCATTCACTCTCACGGTTCACCCTCACAACCACTCAGTTAAATCCATCATTCTTAAAAACGTTAAATTACTTCAAAACGATCCAGAGACAAGCACTATCTTTTCGCAGCCTCCGCTCATTTCATTCAAACGCGACAAAAACATAGGCAATTTTTTGGTCAGAAGTTCTTTTCAGAGTAATGACCAACGAGGCACTTTTAAATGCGCTCGTGCACGATGCAAAACGTGTCCTTTCATTCACAACACTGATAAAATATCGGGACCTAAACGATCCATTAAGATCACCGATCACTTCACGTGCACCTCCGCCAATGTAATCTATTGCATAACTTGCACTTATTGCAAAAAGATATAAATCGGCGAAACAGGCAGAAGACTAGGTGACCGATTCCGAGAACACTTTCGAGACGTGGAAAGGAATGACAAGGACACATCGAAACCAGTCGCTAGGCATTTTGATTTACCTAATCATTCTAAGCAACATATGGCAATCTGCGGTCTTTCCTTATACTTAGGTAGCACGGAAAGCCGTAAAAATCTTTAGCAAAAGCTCATCTTTCAAACCGGCAGTCTAAATCCCACAGGGATCAACGAACGCTTTTCATTCCACTAATTTATTCTTGTTTTTGTCGTTGCCATGTTCCCACCAATAACGTAGCTCCATTTTCTGCCTTTAAAAGCACACACAACCCACAATTCCTCTATTCACTCCGACGAAGGGCTAACGCTCGAAACGTTAGCTTTTGTAATCGTTACGGTGGCCAATTCACCATTTCAACTTTGTTGATATATCCAAATTATTTCGTTACCCCCACCGACGCAGCCCCAAACAGTTTCTTTCGAAACTATCAGTCTTTATTACTTAAGCTGTTTGTCGATTGGCTCTTTTGCTTTTGAGCAATTTCTCCAACTTAACCTTTTTGCCGCGGGTTTTTTCTTCGCCAATTTTGTCTGTTACTCAACGTTAAACAGAGCGAGATAAACTACGTGACTGCTATATTTTCCCGGGAAACTCTTGATGCATTGTCATTGACGCCATGAGGTCCCGTCTTCCCATTGGTTCGCGGTTTAAAGAGGCGAGATAATCTCTTGGTGCACGTGTGGCGCTCGTTGTTTACAAACCTTCAGGAGCTAAAATCTCGCATTTTATTATGAGAGGAATACATCCAATTTGAGCAACTTTATAGAGTATGTAGGTTTGACTGATTTCCGTGAAATTTCGCCAAAACATTCCAGGGATAATGAGGAACGAAAGAGTGTCCGGAAATTTTGAATTTTGAAATATTTTACACGTTGCGTACATCTACACAACGCGTTTCGCATATTTTATGCTACTCTGACTTCAGATGCGAATATTTAGAAAACCAATAAGAATACTGGAAAAGCCTGATACACTTTAGTTGATTGATGCCTTGTGAATAAGACTGTGAAGCCATTTTGCTTGGGCAGAGGGATCCGATACCCGGTAAATTAAATAGAAGGAACCTCGGTCGTTTCACGCCTTACCGGCCACTGATACTCCCTAAACGAAAAACGCCTGAATTGTATTTTCATCGTAAACTGCATTTATTAAGCTTTCTTTTGATGTATAGTTTGTTAGGGTTTTCTTGAAACTAGCGCTCGTTTCGTGAATGGTAAAACGACCGTTTCCCTTCACTTTAATTTACCACCCTCTTTCATGTCTGAGCGTTTTCTTACTGATTTTATGGCAGCAGTGTCTCATCAAGAAAGGCATGTATGTTCTCAAAGCCAACTCGATAAAAGGTTGCTTTGGCAAAAACTGCATGTTTGATTGACAAATGTAAAAGCAGATCAAGGCTCTCAGTTTCCTTACCATGGCGTCCAGGGCACACACAAAATCCAACTTCTAACTAGCTTCTGCAATGCTCAGAGAGCCTGATCGAGAAAATAAAAATAGAATTTACTTTTACTATCACTGCACCCTCAGTTGTCTAAATTATGCAATAGTTTTTATACAACAAGTTGCGTAACAGATCGAAAGGTAAAACTCGACCTATAGCTGGACAACTACGTACAACTAAGTGCATTATAAATCCGCACTAGCCTTCCTTAATAAATGATGACCACGGAATGGAAAAGAGCGCAGGGAAGATAGGTATGTATGCACGCAAAACCAACTCAGAAAATGTATTGCCTTGGTAAACACTACTTTTGGAATGCGAAAAAAATCTTTAACTGTTTCCGGTGGAGGCTTATAACCTACTTTTGATCGAGAAAATAAAAATAGAGTTTACTTTTACTATCACTGCACCCAGGAAAAAATAATAAACGTAAGCAGTCTTCCCTTAGCTTAATACTCTAATCGTAAGGAAAACCAATTAAAGCATTCCGTTATTACTCCGATTGAAAAATGTCAAAACAAATCAAGGCTATCAGTTTTCTTAGCATGGCGTCCATGATGGTCCATACAAAATCCAACTTGTCACGTACTTTTGAAATGTTCAAAAACCTTTTGCAGTTAAACTCTCATTGAAAAGTGAGCGCGAGTCAGAGAAGAAAAGAGAGCTCGGCATTCTACATTTCTCGCACGTCATAACACTACTTAACACTTTAAACATTCAGGCACCAACGCGTGCAAACTGTGGGAAACCAGGAGGCCGGCAAACCGTGGTAGAATCAAGTCTTGTTGCTATTTTAATAAAAGCTCTTATGAAGGAAAACAAATCAAAGCAATATCAGCTGGGGAAAAATAGGAGAAACTTACCGAATTGGCTCTGCTTTACGGCAAGGCGAAGTGAAGGCTCTTCAACACAGCAACTACACTGATGTGATGGTTTCGCGCCATTCTTCACACTTGATGACGTCATGCCCCCCAGCAGATCGCTATCTCGCCGAAACCACCAAAACTACAA
>NC_142526.1:20718773-20733773 GCF_964205215.1 Stylophora pistillata
TTATTGATAACAATGAAAAAAGACAAAAATGGCGGTACATCATTTATGTATGATCATTAAGTAGCAGATTTCAAGATAAGCAGCATCTGAAAAGAAGCAGGCATCTTGTCAAAGATGACTTCATACTTCTGAACATGTGCTCTGAGAGAATATTCTTATTGTCTATTGTTTGAACTACATGTTCCAATTTTTGTAATTGATTCACAGATAATGACTATGATTTGGCTGAGTAACTTAAGAGTAATCTTATCTTTTCTACAGGGTTCATAAAGGTCCAGGATAACCTGGAAAGTCCTGGAATTTTATTTTGACATTTTTTAGGACTGGAAAGTCTTATAAAAGACTACAGGGTCTGGATAGTCCTGGAAATTTGCTTGAATCAAGCAATCAAGTCTTCAGAGTCGTCAAAGAAGCAGATGCGGATCCAGGAATTTTTGATTGGGGGGTCCAAACTTTGGTTCAGAAAGGACTGTTGGACTCTTTGATGCAAATTACTTCTCCCCACACCCCCTCCCACCAGTGGCGGTTGCACGTTATAATTCCTTGGCCGCTCACCGTTTATTTGGATTCATTAAAAAATCAGCCAGTTAAAAGTGATATACGATCCTGTCTCAAAAGTGTAAGCGTCAGGTTTGATGGGGGGGGGGGTCTGGATCCCCCGGACCCTTCCCCTGGATCCGCCACTGAGAAGGGCTGATGAAATGCTGGGACCTTGCATTTGACTGGCATCCCATCCAAGGGGGGAGCAGTAATGCTCCTAGTTGCCTCATGTCGTGTAAACCAGAATAGGCACCAGCTGGATGGGCTACTTGCTCCAGTACAGACTTCACCTTTTTACCCACCTATCTTAGCTAATCTTTATACTTAACAAACAGAAAACAGTACAAACCAACAAAAAACATTTGGGAATAAGATAAAAAAAAACACAAAAGAGGAAAACGAAAATAAAACACTCTTTAGACTTCATTTAAGAAATTTCAAACTTAAAAATATTGTATTTCGGCGATGTCGTCCCTGGACAACTTCGGGGCACCTCGCATCATCTCAGGAATCATGACTGACATAAGTCCAAGGAGTGGCCGCTTTCGTGAACAGCGACGCAAACCAGGCTTCGGGATTTACTCCAGAAACTTCCATCCTCAGTAAAGTTTCGTCATCATCAAAATAAATCCGTCCATTCCGCAGTGAAAAAGCGTGGCTAAACGTGTCGCCCATCCCATCAAAAACTGTTGTGCAGAGTGGCTCTTATAGAGTTCTAGAATGTCTCGTTTTGCTAAGACTAAGCGGTGGATAATTGGTACATGAAACTTTACAAAGAATCGTAATCCATATTCCAAAGCAATAACATTCGAGAGGCTTTTAAACGAAAGTTTAATTTTGGAATTTTGTTTATTAATTAATTCAGAAAGTTCCGTAATAAAATTGCACTTATCAACTCTGCGGCTTTCTACTGTTTAAGAAATAAAGTTTCTTTTCAATAAATGAATAAATGATCAGTTGGCCGGGGTTGAAATAAATTGGCTTTTTAATTTTCTTTGGCTTAATTCCTCTGAGTTAGCGAGATGTTATGAATATCCTGTATCTCCAGCCCTTTAAAGCGTGAAAGATTTAAACCAGTTCTTATGAAAACTAAAGCAATTAGTTACCATCTTGTGAACTCATTTGAAAAACTCACAGGCTCACTTCCGTGCTACAAGACATTACAATGTTCCTTAATTATGTACTTTAGCTTCAATTCAGAATCTTATGATTCTCCTCTTATGATTTTTCTGAATTATGATTCTTCTCTTTTTAAGTTACTCGCAAGTTCAGCTGTCCAGCTGATTGAATACGATTGCCGAAAGGGTATTTAACTGAAGGAAAATTAATATAAATTGCAACTTAATTTGACCAGATTTATCTGCTTCTCTCAAAAAGATATGATGAACTCGTGAACTTCAAGGTTGGTAAAACCTGAGGGTTTAAGTAGGTTACGAAATGAGCAAAAAAAATCAGAAGCTTGCAAGTAGAAACAATCAGATGCAAGTTTTTGCTGTTGAATTTAGATTTATCCACTTTTCAATAAGAACTCGCGCCACCTAATCAAACCTGAAAAGGCCTCCCCGTCTTGAGAGTTTTTTTTATTATTATTTTTTTTTTCTCATTGGCCCGTCCTTGTCACGAGGTTGGTTTTTTGTTTTTTATTCTCGTTGGCCCATCCCGTCACTTGGTTGGTTTTTTTCGTTTTTTATTCTCATTGGCCCATCCCCGTTACGAGGTTGGTATTTTGTTTCTATTCTCATTGGCCCGTCCCCGTCACGAGGTTGGTTTTTTTGTTTTCTATTCTCATTGGCTCTTTGGGATATTTCTCTGTTCTTCATTGGCTGTTGTGATTACTTTGGCTTTGGCTTTACAGCATTCAGTCGTAAAGTGTCTATGATGCCTATGTATATCTGTACTTCTGACTAAACGGAAAATCGGAGAGGGAGGGGTCAGAGGGGAGAGAGTTAGTAGTTAAGGCTATAGCATTACTAATTTATTTCAGAAAAAACTCGGACATCCTTTTTGACAGCAAACACTTTTATTGCCAGTTGGAACAACATTTGAAGATTCCCTTTAACTTATGTTTGCATCGCCGAGTTGAAACTAACGACCTGAAAAGAAAGGAAGAAACAAAACTTAAGGAAATACGACACTATTCTACAGGCGAAGGAAGATACTTATAGAATACTGTTGAAGAATGACCGATAAATTGTACTCGATTATTTTAAGCACTACTGATATTAAAGCACGAGTGTTTAAGGTGTATTAGAGACATATTCTAAACATTTTGAAAGTGCTGTTACTATTTCAAGCCTTTAATTGTAATTCGCGCCATTTCCACCTACTAAACGTTGCGTACTTTAATTCCCAAATTTGTACTTAACCGAAAAAAGCGCAGTGCCTCAAAGATCCTTTGAAATACGATTTATATGGATCATCAAAAGATCATTTACCGTAAAGGGACCTAACCCCATCGATGTCATCTTTATGCAGTTTAGGAGTTCCTCGGCTGGGTGTTGGCCTCACCACTGCACCTTTAACATCGGAGTGGTACAGTCCCAGCGCATGGCCAATCTCGTGCACAGCAAAGTGAATAATACTGTTGAATCCTGTCCAAAATGACCCAGTCTCACTAAATTTATCATCATCGTCGAAATGTATGTGGCCATTTCGGGGATAGAAAGCGTGAGCGAGAACTTTTCCTTTGCCATCAAAGGGTACATGGCACATTCCTTCGCCCTGAACGCCTTGATTACTTCTTTTCCCAAAACTGCGAAAGAATAGATTAATTTACGGTTATTTTTCACCGTGGGGGGGGGGGGAAGATTTTGTTTGTGTCACAATATAATTGTTCCCCAGTTGACAGTCAATTTTCTACAAATCCCCCATTTAAATTCTGTTAGAGACGACTGATTCCAACTCCGTTCCCCTCTCCCCTCCCAGTGCTAAATAATGACTACTCCCTTAAATTAATTTATTTTGAGATTCAAACTTTAAAGCTGGATTCTCTTATGCGAAAAATGCCCATCGAAAATGTAGCTAAAAACATTCCAACGATAAATTTATGTATTGGTATACATGTCTATATGACAACATTAAGTTGTGAATAGATGTTGCCAAGGGCACCTTGTGGTATACAGATAAAGGTTTCAAAGGATCCATGTCACCATTTTGTGCCCTATTTAGAAATTGAAAAACTAAAAACTACCTCGACAAAAAAGGAGACAGAACAAGATTAGTTTGGTAGGATAGAAAACAGATGATAGCTAATAATAAAACCAGAAGGAATAGAGATGCTGAAGGATATGGAAGGTTAAAACGGATTGTAGTTGACGAAAAAGAAACTTAGCAAGGAGACTGAATAGAACCTGAGTCAGAAGTCCGCGTCGCTAGTCCTACATATCCTGGTAAACCTTAGAGGCGTGACGTCACTCCACATTTTTAATGCCTTAGCTATTACTCGTGCCTGGTCAGAAGCTGACATATCCTCTCCATTCGTCAGGTAGTATTTAAGGTTACTATTTTGCCATTTGTCCCACGAGGTAGAGTACCTTTTCTGTCGGTGAGGTTGGCCGTTTGCGTTGAAATCTGTGTTCCCACATCGCGGTTTCTTCACTCGTCCAAGGTCTCCTCATCTAACTTGCCAGTGGCTGGTAAACCAAAAAAACTTTTGGAATTTTTTCACGGCGTCAGTTTGGTCGATGTATCTTGATCTGGTTTGTGATAGATAGTTGCAGCTCGAAAGGTAGTTCTAGGAAAAGAAAATAACACAAATACGATTATATAACAATGAATGTCTGTGAGGAGATTCTAAAAACTGCTAGGAAATCCTTGTCGTTCTGAAATTTGTTATTAATGAAGAGTGAAGTACCGATTAAAAATTTACAGCACATCTGTGTCTTTTGTGTAATCAACCGCATAATGGCCTTATCCATGACATAAGTTGCCAGAAAATTTTAAAAATGTGGTTGAGGATTCTTCGAGGCGAATTTTGTGTCCGTTCAGGTATAGGGCCACAATGTGTCCCCACTTTTTTTTCGCTTTTTTGTTTTTGGTTTTTTTTCTTTTTTTTTTCGCTCTCTCAAACAAACGTATCAAATCTTACCATAGCAAATTTCTCATCGCTCTCCTCTTCTTCAAATGCGCAAAATGCGCTGTGAAGAAGCAAGAAAGATACAAATATGCCCGGACAGAACATGAATGTCGACGCCCTTACAGGTACTGAGGTGATCGGCTATAAGACCATTAACGATGGAAATCGTGCGGTTCTTTTATTTTGCAAGAGAATTCGACACTGCAACTTGTCAATAAATCTGATTAAACAAAAAAAAACTCGTACAGTTTCGTTTTGATTGCTTTTAACACTTTGGAAAGGATCAAGAGACTGGGAATGTCTGAAGTCGCTACTTGAAACTAAAATTCTCCGCAACATACTTCGCTACAAAAAATTGACAGTTTTATTCATCAATTTTATTCATCAATTTTCCAAAGCCTGGCCAAGAGATGCGGAAACTTTAGTCAAGGGTCGCCTATTTTTTCCGGTTCTCAAAACTTAAACAAGTTATTGCAATAAATTTCCTTTACTCTGATAAAGCAGAATGTTTATATTTAATCACTTTTGGTTATACAGTTAGTAAGGTGTTGATTGAAAAAGTCAAAGAAATTGAAAAGAAGGAATAATTACTCAATCTATCGAGATTGATAAATTACGTGATATGTTATCTGGAGTTTTTGAAATTCGTTTAAATGGATATTTAAAGTCAAAAGTAAAATAGTAAGATCATGAAAAGGCTCGAGAAAGGTTGAACGAGGATGGAAGGTAAGAAAGGAGAATTTAAGGCTGCAGGCGAACAAGGTTACCTCCTATTAAAGTACAAGCTGATCCAGGGTAAGGTCCCGTTCGGTTGATTTTTTTCTACTGCGCATCTGAAACTAGAATTCTTTAAACGACAGGATCGCATGTTACAAGTATTTAAGATTTACTTTTCTTAAAAAAAAAAAACTTCATAGCTTATTTAGGCCATAGTGAAGAAAATAATTCTGTGTTTCCGGAGTCAAGGTTTGAACCCCCATTAAATATTTTTCTTTTGTTAACTCCTGTTTCACCAAGAAAAAGCGATCGGAAACAACTGCTACTTGGTTTAGAGTTATTACATTAAGTAAATTCCTCTTTTTGCGCCACGATCTATCTTACTACACCAGCGTGGCGGTTCAGCCTTACTGTTCTTCCCACGAGTCTCTGCGAGGATGCCATCGATGATGTTGCGCATGCTTGGCGTACTATTTTCTCCGTCCGTTTATTTACTGTTGTACTCTGTTTTATGGTGTTCATGCGAGGTTGAATCCTTAGCAAATACCGACTGGCTTGTTTTAAGTACTTTCACGAATCAGTCATAATCGTTTACATATTGCACGCCACTCAACACCGTAGAATTGAAGGTAAACTGTAGTTCGCTCAAACTTCTTTCACAAGAACACAACAATGTAACTTATGCTTTCCATAAAATATTTGCTTCAGCTTTTCTCAAGCAGGTATAACGCAATGTTTGTGTGCATGTGCACCAGATGGTGTGGAGAGAATTCCGTATACGCCCATACTATTCGTATAGGTAATCACATGATTTCGAGTGCAATTTGGAATAAATAAGCACGAGTAAATTTTTTCAAAGACTAACAAGATTGCATGAGCCCGTAGGGCGAGTGCAATTTGTGGTCTTTGAAAAAATTTACAAGTGCTTATTTATTCCAAATTGCACGAGAAAATCATGTGATTATCTGTTAATAATATACATGAAAAAATACCTGGTAGCTTCTCATAACTACGCAGAAGAAAAGCCCACATCACGTGCAAAAATAATTTATTAAACCCTGCAAGTGACATTGACCTTGACATTGGCATTGACCAATCATTCTGACCAATCAGAATGTCTGGTTTGTTTCTTTCTTTGCACTGAATTAACTCTCTTCTGCACTGAATTAACTCAAAACTGCATTCATCTTAACCAATCAGAACTGAGAAATTTTTTCATGTATATTATTAGAACACGAAGCATGTAGTCCCACATGTAATCATAGTTATTGGCATTGTTTTCTTTTACCAAAGAACTGTATGCTTAGTGAAGTATGGACTTGTACGGAAATCTTGCCTTTATGTTAATCTGTTGGCATGGTTTGTGTTTGGCACCTGATTTTATTCCAGCAGGGTCTAGTTTTCTGGTAATTAACAATGGGAGATGTGACTTTAATTATAAATACCAAAACAAACATTTGGATAAAAGTTTGCCATCTGTATGACATAAAATTATATGTTATTCACTGGATGGGAGGTCTGTATTGGGAAAAATTGTGCCCAAGGTCTTCAAGACAGAGGTACTTAAGATAGAGGGCACAGTTTCTCCCAATACAGACTGACCTATGCTGGTGAATAACATTTTTATTTTTTTCTAACACGTAACAAAACAACTGCTGAAAGTCCCTGAATGATTTAGGGCTACAATTACGAGTTTAATTAAAGGAAAATCCTCCATAAACTTAACAATTTTTTAGGGAGTGGATTATAAAGAAAACAGACATTATTCAAATAAAAGAGAGAGCTTTCACCCAGACATTTTTATTGGTAAAGGCAACTTAAAGGGCTTTCGAGTAAACTTTGAAGCATTTTTTGATATTAAATAACTGTCCTTATGTGACACCTGTCAATTGAAGAGGGAAAAAGCACATGTACACTTTTAAATAAACAACAGTACTGGTATGACAAACACACATGAGTGAATGACTATGTGACGATCTCCATATTAAAGAAAAAAATACTCACAGATCTTACAGAAAATATTGTTTATTTCCAACAACGATTAAACTTTGAAGATTTACCTCTGTTCCTTTTTAAAATGTCATGGAAAGTCAAATTGTAAGTGAATGCAAATGTATGGTTTGGAGTTGTCAGTCTGCTTGTTTATTTTCTGCAATGATATGTGCAAATCTTGTCTTTCTTCCACCGATAAATTGAAGTCAATGAGACTCTTTCCAGCTAGACATAAGGGGATTTGATGCAACTTGTATTCATCGAATTCCTTTGGTTTCTGCTTTGAAATTTATGGTAGAAATATCCAAATTCAAGGGGCTTGTAAAGAACAGGCTAAAGTGTATTTATAGGCTAGAGGAACTTAAAACTTCATGCAACGTTTCAAAAATGAACGAATTGTATTGAAGAATTCAGATATTAATGAACGAGAGTCACATTGATTAACATAATTGTCAACTGCAACTAACTCTCATTCTAACTTTCTGAGTTACTCTTTGTGGAGGATTATTAAATAACAAAATGTTTTTAGGCCAGGCTTCAATCTTTTTAAAAATAAATTTAGTACCACAAAATTTATTTTGAATTCAATTTTTGTGGAAAAATCAAAATGATTTGAGAATGAGAGAGAAAAGAGAATTAATGATATTAATCACCAAAAGGTTGTGACCAAAGTCTGCTTAAAAATTCTGCCCAGCTGGCAAATTGAGATATATTTGCAAAAAATTGCAATGAAGCTTGAGATGTTCTGCAAAGTGACTCGGTGCAAAAGAGACACTGCCCACTGTGAGTGGGCTGGATGGGAGAATAGTGCCTGCTCTCAGAACCAATCAGATTGCAGGATTTATAGAATACCACCCACTCATGAGCTGAGAAAAAAAAAATAATATGTACTTATTGACTAAGTGGGAGGGTTGTACAGGATAATATGTGGCTCAAGGTCTGTGCATCATGACTGGAGCTAGATATTTTCCCCTTCAGCCTGACAAAGCTCAGTCAATAAGTATTTTATCATATGACCACTAAGTGTTATGAATGACATTATTTTGTTTGCTGTTTTATTTTTTTTTTCAGATACACATGAGATACATGGACCAATAAGAGACATCAAATGACAATTCTTCATGCAGTTAATGAAATTGTTTTAGGTGAGAATTGACTGAGTAGTAATTCCTTCCTTCAGGGAGTATGCTTCATTTGTAAATTATGGTGTCTCCATAATGTTTATCATTACACAACTCGGGCAGTCAGGGCCGGTAACTAAAATCAACCAATCAAAATGCTCTATTGCCGGTCAATATTCTCTTGGTATTGGACCGGGCACTGTCCGGAATGGTCCCAAATGGTCCCGATTGATACCGCACTTGTGTTCCTTTGAACTTCAGTCGTATAATAAATCTCTTATTAACCAAGCTTGCTCGGAACCTTACTGGAAGAATATCGACCCTCGGTCATTTTTGTACAGACCGAGCTGCGCTCGGTCTGTACTGTCAAGACCTCAGGCGGATATTCTCCCAGTACAGCCCTCATGCTTGGTTCATAAGATATATGTATGTTTTTTGATAACTTCACCCACAACCTAATTTTACAATTTTTTTTCAGAACTTCAATCACATTACACAATGTACACATTCCACTGGATGTCAGTGCACTTGCCCAAGTGCCACTCAGGTTGCACGTAAGTAGACAATTATAGAAATCATAAATTACAACCCTCATTCCTATTCTAAAGATACAATTTCTGCATATTTATATATGTATACAATAATTGTATGTGTATGTTGAGTAGAAAAATGTAAAGACATTACCAGAAATCCAAGACATTTCATTCTCGCTATACTTCAGGTCTGCGGTGTACTCAAAGTTCTACTGAGCATGCCCAGAGGTGTTAGATTGCAAAACAATATGGCGCGATCGTCATCAGGCACAAATCGTGGGGATTATGTTGCGCTAAATATTCTTTCTTCTGCGGATTTTGAAACAGCTTCGAAAGGCAAAAGGAAATATAAACCTGGGGCAAAATTATATGAAGTGGAGAGGCTTATCAGCAAGCGGAAATCCTCGAGTAAAAAGGTGCGACTGAATTCAAATGACGCTCAGTAATCATTTTATTGGGTTCATTGTTTTACCCCAAGGGCTAAATTGGTTGTCTTATTTCAATTTTATGCAGGATGAAGAGTATCTAGTAAAGTGGAAAGATTGGCCGGCTTGGACAAGCCCTTGGGAGCCTTCTACCCACTTGTCTAATGATTTAATCAGGTCAAATGAATTTTGAATTAGGCTAAATTGAATAATTCATTGGTTAACTTTTTACAGTGGCCTTAGAAACAATAATTCTAATTGTTTTCTCTCTAAACTAAATCTGACAGGGGTTACCCGTATCCAAAGATTAACACTGAACAACTAGAGAAGGCTGCTGTTGTTTTTACTGAAGCAATATTAGGCATTCTTAAAAGCAAGGCTGTGAAAGCCACCTACTCAGCAGAAATTCCAGTTGATCACGATATCCTTAGATATATATTTAGAGGTCGTGGAACCTTGTCAGGGGATGGGATTTCAATGGTATATGAAATCACATATTTTAGTAGGTTTTGCCTTCCCTCTTATTGGTACTATTATTTGAATGAGCTTGGGCAAGGTATTGCTATAAGTTTCCCCCTTAAATTAAAACCGGTACTTAAGTTTACCAAGAAACGCTTCATCTTTTCTAATGGTAAACTTAAACAGGCACCAATGTCTCCAGTTTAAAATGTTATTATTACAGTGAATAGGAGGGCATGCGATAGATTTAATATTTAATCCAATGTAAAAATAAACAATAATGAACACTATTATTGTTATTACTATTTTTAAATGAAGTTTTTTTTACATCTAGCAACATACGAATCAGAACTGTAGCAATGAAACGATGAATTAATTTTTTCAAGTCTGGAATGAAAATAATTCAAATATAATTATGATATAACATATTGTCAACTTAATATAGACATAGTGTTCATTATGCTTGTATGAAAATGTCTCGGTACATTTTATTTTACTCATTTCGTCAAACTTGTTTTTTTAATGTGGAGGGGGCTGGGGTCAGCTATTATCCTGAGTTAATGGGATAGATTGCTAGCTGGCTTGAACAAATTACTTATGCCAGAGATGTAGAGAAGTAAAACAGCCATTTGTATAATAATTTGAAAGTAATGTTCAAGAAGAAATTCAGGTTAAAATGGTTTTAATGTGGTTTGATTGTAGATTTCTTTTTAATCAACGTAGATAATAATAATAATTATTATTATCACTATTCATTGTCATGGAAAGAAATTGAGAAGCAAAGTAGATGAAAACCATTTTAACCAAAATTTCTCTGCTACATTTACATTGGTAATGGTAACGGCTCACTGTTAATTTTTCAGAAAATAACATGAATACATCTGTATCTTACAACTGTTTCTATTCCTATTGAATTACAGTCAAATGGCTTGTTTAATCTAAGTTCTTTGCATAAATTATGCTGACTGATTCACTAGGCCTTTTTTAGCACCTCAATTAACTCACATTTTTTAAATTTTGCTAGCCCCTTTACTTGAATTTTCTTTGTTCTGATCCTCTTATGGAGTTGAGCCACACTAAGTTTATTAAGATCTCCCTCATTGTGATACAAAGCTGCACTTGAAGGGCCTGGTTCTTGGTCAGATGGTTCCACAAAAGTTACTTGTGATCGTTGCCTCTTTTTTCTTGATTGAACAATGCCTTCATTCCAGTAACAATCCTGTTTCTTTTCATATCTTCGCTTCTCTCTCATGGCCCTGCAAAGACAGTTGTCGGGATTCCAGAAGTAGAACATCTCTAGCAGCATCCCACTTATTAGACTTCTTAAAAAAATTTTTTTTTGCATCATCATTATTTTTTTCTACACCTTGCCCTGTGAACTGCTTAATTGATGAAAATGTTTTGGTGACAAGTGGCACATGGTAGGCAAGTGAATGCATACAAGGTGTGACTCTGTCCTTTCCATATTTTATGCTTCCGTTAGCAAGTGAACAAAACAGATTTATGAATTTCTTCCCCCTTTCTGAGACCTCAAGGTACTGTTCAGCATTTGTGTTGTAATAATTTATGATTTTGTAGAGATCGTTGAAGTCAGACCACAGCTGAATTACAACATCTTTCGTTTCAGGGAAGAGGACATCTTTTTGTTGCAGTTGTGCTGGCAGAAATTCCATAAGCTTTTTTTTATCTGATCCAATTAGACTTGTTCAGTCATAAGATCCACTTCCTTTCCTGTCTGCATTCTTCTTTTCCCAGATGGAGAAAGGAATTCCTATATTATTTATAGCCTTGACAAGGGACTCTAGGTACACACCTTTCTTCTCTCCCCTTCCCTTTCTGAGGTCAGCATTGCTGTCCCTTCCATAACTTCAGTTATTACGTTTTCAAGTAGGCGGTCTGTTTTTCTCATCATCAGATGGAGTTCATCCAAAATGACATGGTCTAGTTCAATATTTAAAAGGGGCTTGTTTATAACAGAAAATTTCCTAAGGGGTAGCATAGATTTCATATTGGACAGAGTCCTTTTCATTTCTGTGGAGAGGTAGTGCTCGATTGGTTTTTCAGTGTTCCATCTATCCCACCTGTGAATAAGGCACCAAAGACAAGCATAAGTAGATGTGGCACCACTAAGACCCATGGCCATCAGAAGAAACTTATAATCTCCTCCCAGAAACATTTCAATTTTCACCTCTTTCCCATCAACCTCAATTGAGCCAGCTTCCAAAGTAGTGTTGATTTCATCGATGGCTGATCTGAAAGAGTTTACCATGGTGCCATACTTTTCTGGGCCATTGACAATTGCTATGGTTCTGTTGCCTTTAGAGGACATCACCTTTTCACCAGTTTGAAGAAGACAGAAGGAGAGGATCATGAAATTAGTGCTCCAGGACATTTTTGCCCCATCACCACTGATCTTGACTTTCACAGGTTCATTTAGGTCATATTGTGGATTATTTTTTAAAAGTTCTCTCACATGTTCAATCAGTGTCTCTCAGAGAAAGATATCTGGGCACCTGGGTACTGGCCAGGAACAGGTTGAATTGTGCAAATCTTGTTAAGTTCATTTCGCTTTTGTTTGACTAAATAAGACTTTGGGAGGTCATCACACATCATTGTTAGTTCATGATAAAGTTCATCACTTGCACAGAATTTATCTAAAAGAAAGAGGACTTGTTCCAGTTTTTCCTCTTTCTCATCTGTAATGCTGGTTGGTGTGGGTGTGGGTACGGCAGACTTTTCACTGTCAAAATGAAGCATATATGGTGTGCCATGTTTGGCATCCGCACCTTTGAGGCAACTCAATTCCAATCCATACGACTTCATGAACCAAAGTGCCACTTCTGCTCTACTTTTTAGTGCTTTTAGTTGCCTGGACCTCTGACTTTGGCAAAGATCACCCAGCTTCTTCCCAGTGCACCCAACTCCCCCAGCCTCTCCTCGAGCTTATTTATGTGCTGAAACAACTCATCGTTTTGTCCTCTTAATTGAGTTATGTCCTTATCTTTTTCCTTCAGGTGTTCGTCCGTTTCTTTCAGGGCTTCATTCATTTCTCTCACTAGTTCTTTCTTTTGATCTTCCAGGTCTTCAATTTTTTCCTTCCACTCCTGAATCTCTTGTCTTGAGCCCATAAGTTCTTCTTCAACACTTTTGAGTGATACAAGTTCATGTTCAGAAATGCTAACTTTAAGACTTTTTTGATTGAGTTGATTCCTTTCTCGACTATTCTTGGCATTTCTGTACTTGCTTCTTACTGACCCGGCTTGTTTTGACAAGTTGTTATTGATTCGTTGCCCTGACTCTTGGTTTATTCGGGCGCAGTGCCCGGGGATCAAATCATTAAAAAGAGTGATGTAGTTACGAGTGTTCACTTCAGGATCGCTCTTGTCAACGTTGTCCTGCCATTCTTTTGGGAGAAAATACGGTATTTCGACTGACAAGGGAATCTGAGATTCGTCGACATCCTCTCGGCTGCGATAACTTTTTGCTGGTCTGCTAATTCGAAGATTAGCCGCAGCTTTTTGTTGCTCACGATCGCTTAAGAAATCAGACATGGTTTGAACTTAAAAACAAGTAAACAAATGCGCTGCAGATGCTACAGCAATGTCGTAATATTTAAATAATAATTTCCAAGCAGAAATACAATCACGCACGCGACCCACGCGCGAAGGGACTGAGATGGTTCTTGGGTATTGAAAACAGTGGACTGCTGTTTTTAAGACCAGCGTACTTCCACATGAAAATGCCTCGCTATCGCTATATTCTAAAACAAAGAAGGAAAAGTGCCGATACGGCGGACGTTTTCTATATTTTTTGCATTGTTATGACGCGTCTCTTCTTAGGGACATGTTGGATAAATAACTGAATTATCACTCTTCTTATGCGTTGATTTGTTCGAACTTTTTAGTCGATCTACAGGAAAATTCTGGTGGTTATTGAAAGTTTGTTCTTAGACAATGATGTGGAGAGCGATGGAAAATAAATTCATTCAAGGTTTGATGTCCAAATTTGAACATTCCTCGGGTAATATTTGACGACATTTGAGAACTTGTGAGACATTTTGAGTCTCTTTTAGGTCAAATCTTGAATCATCATTTGTCCGAACTTTTCTTTTAAAAATCAACCACCGAACAATATTTTTAGTATCACAAGGATGTCGTCTTTGTTTTAGGAGCGATGGCAGATGGTCATCCTCTTTTACAGGTCAGTAATTAGGATATATATTTTTTATCCTATACATTTCTTTGTAATCGTTTCTCCGCCATCTTTAAAGGCTTGGTGAGGTGAAATATGATCGATGTCTCCGATTTCTGGTAATGTTATCTTTTTATCCCTACAAGCCTGTTTTGTGATTGCTCACTTATCAGGTGGGGGACTTTATTGAAAAGAATATTCGTTACCATAATTTATATACTTTACAAATTTGCACAAGAGGCGTGGTGGTGAATTTAAGTACTTTGTTAAGTTATTGCGCAGTGATGCTTTGTTTCTGTGGCGGCATGAGGACATAAGTTAATTATGTTTATTGAGTGATGATTATTCAGTTCCGCAGATGATGGGTAGTTTTTCTTTTAGGCAGAAGTTGCATCTTTCACTTGTGTTGCTGTAGGTTGATCTAGATGAAAGGATGTACTACGAAATTAAGTGGTCAACGTTACTTTTTTTGAGAGACCAGATGTGTTTGCTGAGATCGGTAGAGTTTCTGTGTTTTATGTGTCGGAAAGATGCGGTGTGGTTTCTGTATCTAGTTTTAAAGTCGTTTTCTGTGAGTTCAATGTATGTTTCAGTAGTGTTGTTGTCCTTGCATGTGACGGTGGCTTGGTAGATAACTGTTGTTTGGAGGTAGTTTCTGTTAAGTAGGCAATTGTTCTCTTGTCGGTAGTTGCAAATTTTTTTTTGTCTTTTGTATTGGTGCCATCTGCGATGTCGTCAATGTGTTGGGGGGGATTTAAAATGTGTTTGTTGTGATTTTCGATGATCTGTTTGGTGTTGTTCATGCAGCTGTAACTGATCGTGATTGTATTTTGGTTAAAGATTTCGACCAAGCCACCCCTCCATACCAAAAAGCACTTGACGAATGCAGATGCCGGTACACCCTACACTATAAACACCCACGACCAACAAACGAACAAACAGACAAC